>NC_135237.1:375088560-375388560 GCF_051348905.1 Ranitomeya variabilis | reverse complement strand
AAATGTAATTTAAAAACTTTTTTCATCTAAACATTTAATTTCCTGTTAGAAAATGCTGTGGTTCATTGCTAAAAAGGGTTAACTTCACCCGTATTCTTTGCAACCACTTGAATCATCCTTCTCTGCAATACTCAATTAAACTGTAAATTGACATAAAATGATAGGCTCTTATTTAGAGTCAGTACATCATAGTGTGAAAACCCTTTTTTGCACGTGATTCGGTACTTGTTTTCTTTTGAGGTGTGATATAAATTACAGGCAATGACAAGTCATTATTACACACAATACACTGTTTCAGTGTAGAAGACTTGCATGCTTCCTAATGTATGTTATTTTATGAAAGGGACATTGATCACATTGTGCTTAATGGATTATTAGATATTATTTCTGGCATAATTTGAGGATAATTAAGTTAATGCATTTTCAGATCAGTAAATGTGGTTTTCATTAATGAGGTATGATTGATAGTTCGTGGTGAAAAATAATGATTCTCCAAAGACTCTTGGGAATAGACTTGTAAGCATAATTTACAGATATGGAAGGTAGATAACATTTTACAGATATAACTAGAATTCAGTGTTTATAGTAATTGGTTCTATCTATGCATAAATAGCAGGTAGATCTTTGAGAAACACAAGAGGGAAAGCTACAAACACTAAATATTAAAAGCAGGTTTTCTATTTAACTGATTGCCCATCTAATGTTTTGTCTATGGCTTCAGAGTAATCTGGTCACATCAAAGACTATGGCCATTATTCATAAAAGTAGTGTAAATGCAGGCATTTCAGACGTGGCACTGACTGGTTGCGTCAGGAAATTGTCCATCAGTAAAATCATGCACTAGTTAGCTTATAATGCATTGGTTAATTCCAGTTAAATGTTTATAGGGCCTATCATTTTGATAGGCTTTGAGCAAAGGAGTCATGTGTGAGCCCATCTACTGCAATAAAAATATGCCCTCTACAGTACACCTCACGCATAGTCTCCCTAAGGGTCTGACATGGGGGCTATCATGAATGCCTGTCACAAATGCCCCAATACTGTTTATAGTTCCAGTTGTCCCCAGAGTGTCTGACACAGAGTGCCAGCTATTCACACAGTTCCTTATCCTCAGATATCCCACCAGAGTGCCTGTTACTAATTATTATATTAAAGGACAGTGTCTCCCCTTTTCCTCATAGTTTGTAAGCTTGCGAGCAGGGCCCTCATTCCTCCTGGTATCTATTTTGAACTGTGATTTCTGTTATGCTGTAATGTCTATTGTCTGTAAAAGTCCCCTCTATAAATTGTAAAGCGCTGCGGAATATGTTGGCGCTATATAAATAAAAATTATTATCATTATTATTATTATTATTAAAGGCTGGGGAATATTATTATAGGACTGGGTACATTATTAGAGGCTGAGTGGCATTATGAAAGGATTGGCGACATTATTACAGGGTGCGTGATATTGTTACAGAACAGGAATCATTATTACAGGACAGGGGACATTATTACAGGCAATGGGACTTTATTACAAAACAGGGGACATTACTACAAGACAGGAGACATTTTTATTAGAGGAAAGAACGTTTTTACAGTGACATTATTACAGAACGGGGACAGTGGACATTATTACAGGCTTGGGGATATTATTACATGGTTGGGGACATTATTATAGGTTAAGGGAAATTGTTAGAGGACAAGGGGCATTATTACAGGCTTGGGTACTGTAAGGTTTCTCTTACTGAGAGTGTTGGGGGACACTCACTTGGCCGCGATATTCAAGCACACGGGCACGGGTTTATAAAACAAAGCAGTCCATGCGGTTTATTAAGCCTCATAAACCGGGGTACGCACAGTTCATAACATGAAACACAACAGGCACCAACTGGTAATATTTACTTGCAGCTTCTAACACTTCAGTGTACGGCTTTGCCTCACGGCCACTAACACGCTGGTCCTCCCTTAACCAGTTCCCAAGGGAGACCACACAGTTCATAGAACTTCACAAGCACTACCGGCCTGTACGATACCTGGCGGGAGCTCCGGCTCCACCTGCTGACTCCTTGCCAGTCCGCACCTCCGGGTAAGCTGCCTTACAGGGATCACCAACTTGCCTGGACGGCATGCACTAGTCAGTCCAGACCTCACCGAAGGACTCCAGCTTCCCCAGTTCCACTGTGCACTGCTCCGGGATCCGGTCCTCCTCCTAGGACCTCCCACGCCAGCAGGTGCTTTCCAGGAAGCCTCCTCTCAGGCTTCCAACACAGGAACACACCGAGCCCTCAGGAACTCCCTCAGGGATTTTGCACTTGGACCCTTCAGGTCCAAACACTGGAACCACACAGGAACATGTGACCCACACTCTGGTCACGTTATGTACCTGTAACCACACCCACAGTAATGGATCACATGGACTGGTCACGTGATCCTGACATCACTGCAGGTCAATTCTCACGGCCTCAATACAACTCCGTGCACATCCCGGGGAGACCATGCAGCGCCCCCTACCTGTTACAGGGGTTACTGCATCACATATATCACAGTACATTATTACAGAACAGGGGACATTATAACAGGATTGTAGACATTATTACATGGTGGAAGCCAGAATTACGATATGGGCCTAGTTGTAAAACTATATTACTGTTTGTGGTTGATTGGGGGTAATAAAAAAATTAAAAAAATGTAAAATAAAGAATTAAAAATTAATGAATAATTGCCCAAAAAAATTGCTGCTTGATCAGTGGTGTAGCTACCGCTGATACAGTTAAACTATATGGTAGAGCAGGGAGACACGATCTCTCTACACTGCCATGAGGCTGCTATGCCACTGGCCCCCTTACTCTGCAAGTTCAACTGTATCAGCATTTGAGCATATGCTAATACAGTTGAAAGCAATGATGGAGGGGGCAGTGTCAGCTAATGCTTCCTCCACCATTATTCTTCCTCAGCATCTGAAGTCTCAGTGCAATGATGTCACTACATGGCATCCTCTATACTGAGATCTGCAATGATTCAGTAGACAAGCTGCTGAGACCAGATCAGCAGAGGAACAAGGAGGAGAGGTGAGTATTGTATTTTATGACTTTTTTAGAACATTGTTGTGGCCATAAAATGTATTGAGTAGTGTGGGGTGCATTATACTATATGGACTATGGGGTGCATTATACTGTAAAGGACTATAGGGTGCATTATACTGTATGAACTATGGGGTGCATTATACTGTATGGACAACTACGGGGTTCAGTATACTATATGGATTATGTAGAGCATTATGCTGTACAAACTATGGGGTGCATTATACTGTATGAACTATGGGGTGCATTATACTGTATGGACAACTACGGGGTTCATTATACTATATGGATTATGTAGAACATTATGCTGTACAAACTATGGGGTGCATTATACTGTATGGACTATGTGATGCATTATACTGCATAGACTATGGGGTGAATTATTCTGTATTGACTATGGAGTGCATTATGCTGTATGAAAGACTATGTGGGGGCTATTATAATATTTGGAGGGCTTTGTGCCAGCCTTTACACTATATACAAACATTTTTCAGTGTGAAGGTTTGTATGGGGTCCATCATATTGTGTAGTGGGCTATGTGAGAGCTATTATACAGTGTGGAGATGTGAATGGACCATGGGGTGCATTATACTGTGTGGATAACTATGGGGTGCATTATACTGTATGGACTATGAGGTGCATTGTACTGTATGGGCTATGGAGTGCATTATACTGTATCACTATGGGGTGCATTAAACAGTATGTATTATGGGTGCATTATACTGTATGAATAACTACGGGGTGCAATATACCATATGGAATATGGGGTGCATCATCCTGTATGGACTATGGGGTCTATTATACTGTATAGACTATGGGATGCATTATGCTGTATGGACTATGGGGTGCATTATACTGTATGAGCTATGGTGTGCATTATGCTGTATTGACATTGGGGTGCATTATGCTGTATGAAGGACTATGTGGGGGCTATTATACTATTTGGAGGGCTTTGTGGGAGCCTTTAAACCTTTAAACTGTATACAAGCAATTTTCAGTGTGATGGTTTGTGTGGAGTCCATCATACTGTGTGGAGCCATTTTACATTGTGGAGACTTGTAGGGCCCTTATATTATATGTAGGGCTGTGTGGGGGTCACAGTTGGGGGCTATGTTGGGGTCACCATACTTTGTCGGGGCAGTTAAAGGGTGGGAAACAGTAGGGTCATCATACTGTGTGTGTGAGGGATACTGTGGAGGAATTCACTGTAGGGGTATCTTAGTGTTTGTGGGGCATTTTGTTGACATCATACTTTATGAGTGCAATTAAAGGGGAATATTGGGCTCCTGTAAGAGGAAAATTAGAGGGCACTCTGTATCACACACTATGTGCAGCAATTGGGGTACCAGCAGGATAAGGAGTTTGTGCAAGTTAAGGATAGATGGAGACGGTGGCTGAAATATGAGAAGTCATATGTGTCTTTGCTGTAATCTCTGCAGCTGAGTCCTGGCTAGTCTGAGCCAGATGGAAAAGACGGGAAAAGTAAATGACTCCACGAGAAAGAATTTCAGCTGTAAGTTACCATCAATAACTGTACTGTAATCTCTTACATGTTCTGCAGGACTGGGATCTACCACTATATGTCACCATATGGTGGTGATTAGGGTTGAGCGACTTTCATTTTTTTAAGATCGAGTAGGGTTTTGGGAAACCCGATTTTGTCCAGAGTCGAGTCGAGTGCAGTCGGCCGATTATCGCTAAAAGTCGGGGATCGACCGAAACACGAAACCCAATGCAAGTCAATGGGGAAGCATAGTCGGCAGTGAGTGGAGGCCAGGAAAACACCTACAGTGCCCATTTTAATGCCAAAAACATCCATTCTTGTTTCTGAAGCTTGCCAATCTTAATTAACTGTATAATAATAGTTGGGCATAGGGAATTGGGGGAAAGTTGTGGGGGGAGTAGGGCTGGCTCAAGTTTTTCGTGGGCCCAGGAAATGCGGACTACGTCACGGCGGTGTTGCAGGGAAAGGTAAGTATTTAAAAGTTGCAAGTGCTGTGATCCTGAGCAAGCAGGGGGGGCCCACTCGTTCGCATTGCCACTGGCACAGGGCCCCTCAAAGTACGGCGGTGTGTTTGCATGGCGGGGGCGCCTCCCACCAGCAGCGACACTTTTGCGTACTCTGAGGGGCCCTGTGCCAGTGACGTCGCCAACGAGTATGCCCCCCCACCTGATGAAGGAACCTGCACTTTCATCTGCACCTTCCTCTTTGTCCCTGTGTAAGGTGGTATAACATGCGGGAAGGGGAACCTTACTTTCAGCAGGGACAGATTCTGGCTGTGTAGAGTACAAGGGGAATGTAGTGGTCTAGGTCAATGTACCAGCAGACTCATTTAGCAGTGGCTGGGCAATGGGCAGGATGAGGAGGAAACAGATATAGGGCCAAAGAATAAAGTAGGCTACATGCAGTTCAAAATTGGTAACAGGACTAAACAGGCGGCATTGCTTTGTTCAGTGGAGTAGCAAACCCAAGAGCAGCAGACACTGTTTCAAGGGCCTAACCACACTAGTAGGCCAAATGCAGTTTAATATCTGATAGTATAGGGCGAAAGCCAGAATGTGGAAGCTCAGCTTTGTTCAGTTGAGGACAACACCAGGGAGGGGCAGACACCTTTAGTAGGCCGGAAAAGCCTATTGCATTTTTTAAAATGGTAATTTGGAGCAGAAGGTTGAAGCTCAGCTTTATTTAGTTGAGGGCAACACCAGGGAGGGGCAGAAGCCGTTAGTAGGCCCTAACCACCATTTTTTTTTTTTTTAAAACCACTTAATGAGAGCCGGAAGGTTGAAGCTCAGCTTTATTTAGTTGAGGACAACACCAGGGAGGGGCAGAAGCCGTTAGTAGGCCCTAACCACCATTTTTTTTTTAAAACCACTTAATGAGAGCCGGAAGGTTGAAGCTCAGCTTTATTTAGTTGAGGACAACACCAGGGAGGGGCAGAAGCCGTTAGTAGGCCCTAACCACCATTTTTTTTTTAAAACCACTTAATGAGAGCCGGAAGGTTGAAGCTCAGCTTTATTTAGTTGAGGACAACACCAGGGAGGGGCAGAAGCCGTTAGTAGGCCCAAACCACCATTTTTTTTTTTTTTAAAACCACTTAATGAGAGCCGGAAGGTTGAAGCTCAGCTTTATTTAGTTGAGGACAACACCAGGGAGGGGCAGAAGCCGTTAGTAGGCCCTAACCACCATTTTTTTTTTTAAAACCACATAATGAGAGCCGGAAGGTTGAAGCTCAGCTTTATTTAGTTGAGGACAACACCAGGGAGGGGCAGAAGCCGTTAGTAGGCCCTAACCACCATTTTTTTTTTAAAACCACTTAATGAGAGCCGGAAGGTTGAAGCTCAGCTTTATTTAGTTGAGGACAACACCAGGGAGGGGCAGAAGCCGTTAGTAGGCCCTAACCACCATTTTTTTTTTTTTTAAAACCACTTAATGAGAGCCGGAAGGTTGAAGCTCAGCTTTATTTAGTTGAGGACAACACCAGGGAGGGGCAGAAGCCGTTAGTAGGCCCTAACCACCATTTTTTTTTTAAAACCACTTAATGAGAGCCGGAAGGTTGAAGCTCAGCTTTATTTAGTTGAGGACAACACCAGGGAGGGGCAGAAGCCGTTAGTAGGCCCTAACCACCATTTTTTTTTTTAAAACCACATAATGAGAGCCGGAAGGTTGAAGCTCAGCTTTATTTAGTTGAGGACAACACCAGGGAGGGGCAGAAGCCGTTAGTAGGCCCTAACCACCATTTTTTTTTTAAAACCACTTAATGAGAGCCGGAAGGTTGAAGCTCAGCTTTATTTAGTTGAGGACAACACCAGGGAGGGGCAGAAGCCGTTAGTAGGCCCTAACCACCATTTTTTTTTTTTTTAAAACCACTTAATGAGAGCCGGAAGGTTGAAGCTCAGCTTTATTTAGTTGAGGACAACACCAGGGAGGGGCAGAAGCCGTTAGTAGGCCCTAACCACCATTTTTTTTTTAAAACCACTTAATGAGAGCCGGAAGGTTGAAGCTCAGCTTTATTTAGTTGAGGACAACACCAGGGAGGGGCAGAAGCCGTTAGTAGGCCCTAACCACCATTTTTTTTTTTAAAACCACATAATGAGAGCCGGAAGGTTGAAGCTCAGCTTTATTTAGTTGAGGACAACACCAGGGAGGGGCAGAAGCCGTTAGTAGGCCCTAACCACCATTTTTTTTTTAAAACCACTTAATGAGAGCCGGAAGGTTGAAGCTCAGCTTTATTTAGTTGAGGACAACACCAGGGAGGGGCAGAAGCCGTTAGTAGGCCCTAACCACCATTTTTTTTTTTTAAACCACATAATGAGAGCCGGAAGGTTGAAGCTCAGCTTTATTTAGTTGAGGACAACACCAGGGAGGGGCAGAAGCCGTTAGTAGGCCCTAACCACCATTTTTTTTTTAAAACCACTTAATGAGAGCCGGAAGGTTGAAGCTCAGCTTTATTTAGTTGAGGACAACACCAGGGAGGGGCAGAAGCCGTTAGTAGGCCCTAACCACCATTTTTTTTTTTTAAACCATATAATGAGAGCCGGAAGGTTGAAGCTCAGCTTTATTTAGTTGAGGACAACACCAGGGAGGGGCAGAAGCCGTTAGTAGGCCCTAACCACCATTTTTTTTTTTAAAACCACATAATGAGAGCCGGAAGGTTGAAGCTCAGCTTTATTTAGTTGAGGGCAACACCAGGGAGGGGCAGAAGCCGTTAGTAGGCCCTAACCAAAGTTGAAGGCCAAATGCAGTTTAATTTCTGATACTATAGGCCGAAAGCCAGAAGGTGGAAGTTCCGATTTAGACAGTGGAGGACAATTTGAATTAGGGACTGCAGACAGACTTAGTAGGCTGTCCCCTGTGGACCATGCATCCACCACATTAACCCATTGCGCCGTAATGGACACGTAATCTTCCGTGGCCATGCCTACAGGTCCATGCGTCTGTTGTCAGGTGCACCTTTGTACTCACAGATTGCCAGAGTGCATGGACAATGCGGTCTTCTACATGCTGGTGGAGGGTTGGGATGGCTTTTCTCGCAAAAGAAGTGTCGACTGGTTAGCTTGTAGCGTGGTACAGCGTAGTCCATCATGGCCTTATTAATAGTAAATAAAATATATAACTAGGCTCTATGAACTTTTAAATAGGTTCCAGGGGTACACGGGCAGCATTGGTGTGGTCAGTGGAGGAGTATTGCAAGTAGGGGCTGCAGACAGGCTATCAAAGGCCTAAAATAACAAACAGTAGGCAGTCATGGCAGTTTTACATCGGTTACATGGATACACAGGCAGGCACTCCAGGCAGCATTGTGCTCAGTGGAGGAGTATTGCAAGTAGGGGCCGCAGACAGGCTATCAAAGGCCTAAAATAACAAACAGTAGGCAGTCATGGCAGTTTTACATCGGTTACATGGATACACAGGCAGGCACTCCAGGCAGCATTGTGGTCAGTGGAGGAGTATTGCAAGTAGGGGCCGCAGACAGGCTATCAAAGGCCTAAAATAACAAACAGTAGGCAGTCATGGCAGTTTTACATCGGTTACATGGATACACAGGCAGCTAGGTGGTGAGTGGAGGAGTATTTAAAGTAAGGACCGCAGACAGGCTATCAAAGGCCTAACATAACAAACAATAGGCTCATGGCAGTTTTACAGCGGTTACATGGATACACGGGCAGGCAGCTTGGTGGTGAGTGGAGGAGTATTTAAAGTATGGACCGCAGACAGGCTTCGAAGGCCTAACACAATAAAATGGGCTGGCTGTAGGCACTTTAAAATTGGTTCCAGGGGTACACGGGCAGCAGTGGTCTGGTCAGTGGAGGCCTAGTGGAAGTATGGACCGCAGACAGGCTTCGAAGGCCTAACACAATAAAATGGGCTGGCTGTAGGCACTTTAAAATTGGTTCCAGGGGTACACGGGCAGCAGTGGTCTGGTCAGTGGAGGCCTAGTGGAAGTATGGACCGCAGACAGGCTTCGAAGGCCTAACACAATAAAATGGGCTGGCTGTAGGCACTTTAAAATTGGTTCCAGGGGTACACGGGCAGCAGTGGTCTGGTCAGTGGAGGACTAGTGGAAGTATGGACCGCAGACAGGCTTCGAAGGCCTAACACAATAAAATGGGCTGGCTGTAGGCACTTTAAAATTGGTTCCAGGGGTACACGGGCAGCAGTGGTCTGGTCAGTGGAGGCCTAGTGGAAGTATGGACCGCAGACAGGCTTCGAAGGCCTAACACAATAAAATGGGCTGACTGTAGGCACTTTAAAATTGGTTCCAGGGGTACACGGGCAGCAGTGGTCTGGTCAGTGGAGGACTAGTGGAAGTATGGACCGCAGACAGGCTTCGAAGGCCTAACACAATAAAATGGGCTGGCTGTAGGCACTTTAAAATTGGTTCCAGGGGTACACGGGCAGCAGTGGTCTGGTCAGTGGAGGACTAGTGGAAGGAGGGAGCGCAGAAAGGCTTCAAAGGCCTAACATAACAAACAATAGGCTCATGGCAGTTTTACAGCGGTTACATGGATACACGGGCAGGCAGCTTGGTGGTGGTGAGTGGAGGAGTATTTAAAGTAGGGACCGCAGACAGGCTATCAAAGGCCTAACATAAAAAAACAATAGGCTCATGGCAGTTTCACAGCGGTTACATGGATACACGGGCAGGCAGCTTGGTGGTGGTGAGTGGAGGAGTATTTAAAGTAGGGACCGCAGACAGGCTATCAAAGGCCTAACATAACAAACAATAGGCTCATGGCAGTTTTACAGCGGTTACATGGATACACGGGCAGGCAGCTTGGTGCTGAGTGGAGGAGTATTTAAAGTATGGACCGCAGACAGGCTTCGAAGGCCTAACACAATAAAATGGGCTGGCTGTAGGCACTTTAAAATTGGTTCCAGGGGTACACGGGCAGCAGTGGTCTGGTCAGTGGAGGCCTAGTGGAAGTATGGACCGCAGACAGGCTTCGAAGGCCTAACACAATAAAATGGGCTGGCTGTAGGCACTTTAAAATTGGTTCCAGGGGTACACGGGCAGCAGTGGTCTGGTCAGTGGAGGCCTAGTGGAAGTATGGACCGCAGACAGGCTTCGAAGGCCTAACACAATAAAATGGGCTGGCTGTAGGCACTTTAAAATTGGTTCCAGGGGTACACGGGCAGCAGTGGTCTGGTCAGTGGAGGACTAGTGGAAGGAGGGAGCGCAGAAAGGCTTCAAAGGCCTAACATAACAAACAATAGGCTCATGGCAGTTTTACAGCGGTTACATGGATACACGGGCAGGCAGCTTGGTGGTGGTGAGTGGAGGAGTATTTAAAGTAGGGACCGCAGACAGGCTATCAAAGGCCTAACATAAAAAAACAATAGGCTCATGGCAGTTTCACAGCGGTTACATGGATACACGGGCAGGCAGCTTGGTGGTGGTGAGTGGAGGAGTATTTAAAGTAGGGACCGCAGACAGGCTATCAAAGGCCTAACATAACAAACAATAGGCTCATGGCAGTTTTACAGCGGTTACATGGATACACGGGCAGGCAGCTTGGTGCTGAGTGGAGGAGTATTTAAAGTATGGACCGCAGACAGGCTTCGAAGGCCTAACACAATAAAATGGGCTGGCTGTAGGCACTTTAAAATTGGTTCCAGGGGTACACGGGCAGCAGTGGTCTGGTCAGTGGAGGCCTAGTGGAAGTATGGACCGCAGACAGGCTTCGAAGGCCTAACACAATAAAATGGGCTGGCTGTAGGCACTTTAAAATTGGTTCCAGGGGTACACGGGCAGCAGTGGTCTGGTCAGTGGAGGCCTAGTGGAAGTATGGACCGCAGACAGGCTTCGAAGGCCTAACACAATAAAATGGGCTGGCTGTAGGCACTTTAAAATTGGTTCCAGGGGTACACGGGCAGCAGTGGTCTGGTCAGTGGAGGACTAGTGGAAGTATGGACCGCAGACAGGCTTCGAAGGCCTAACACAATAAAATGGGCTGGCTGTAGGCACTTTAAAATTGGTTCCAGGGGTACACGGGCAGCAGTGGTCTGGTCAGTGGAGGCCTAGTGGAAGGAGGGACCGCAGACAGGCTTCGAAGGCCTAACACAATAAAATGGGCTGGCTGTAGGCACTTTAAAATTGGTTCCAGGGGTACACGGGCAGCAGTGGTCTGGTCAGTGGAGGACTAGTGGAAGGAGGGAGCGCAGAAAGGCTTCAAAGGCCTAAAATAACAAACAATAGGCTCATGGCAGTTTTACAGCGGTTACATGGATACACGGGCAGGCAGCTTGGTGGTCAGTGGAGGAGTAGGGACCGCAGACAGGCTATCAAAGGCCTAAAATAACAAACAATAGGCTCATGGCAGTTTTACAGCGGTTACATGGATACACGGGCAGGCAGCTTGGTGCTGAGTGGAGGAGTAGTGCAAGGAGTGTCTGTCCCAGTACTCCCAAAATATAAATAGATGTTAATGTCTCGCAAAACAACCAAAACAAAAAAAAAGATGGCATACTTAGGTACAGGGGTGGGCTCATCTGCTGTGTTTCTGACATAGTAATTTGGCAGTAACTATTTAATGGTGCCAATATAGGACACAGACACAGACTACTTTAAGTTGCATCATAGATGTCTACAAATTTGTATTGTCAGTGCCAGACATTGAATGATGTCAGCGAATAGACTAAAGATTGGTGGAGCTGTGCGACATAATTTTGCACGTAGTAGAGCCCAGTTTGAGCTGGGGTAGGGGGGAACTCTCTTGAGGCCGGCGGGACCGCCCCAGGGCCACTCATGTTACAACGGTGTGTCTGACGTTGGGTGCGCACCACCACCGCCAGAGACACTACATTGTACTATGAGGGACCCAGTAGCAATGCCGTCAACCAAAAGCGAGCACACCCACCTCTTCAGACAAACAGCAGTCTCACGGGTGCTTGCGCCAAGTCGCGATACCACGGCCCCGTGTGGGGAGTTTGGCCATTTAGGGAGGTGTAAACATGTCGTATGCTGTACAATCTGCAGCAGCAAATTAGACATTAGAAAAGTAATTCACAGGCAAGAGCTTTTCATAGGAAAGCTAGGTGTCGGCCGGGCAAGGTGGGGCAAAAGATTTTGAAATCCAGTTGTGGTTCATTTTAATGAATGTTAGATCGTCAACATTTTGGGTAGCCAGACGAGTCCTTTTTTCGGTTAATATTGACCCTGCAGCACTGAATACTCTTTCTGATAGGACACTTGCTGCCGGGCAAGCAAGCTCCTGCAATGCATATTCTGCCAATTCTGGCCAGGTGTCTAATTTGGAGGCCCAGTAATCAAATGGGAATGACGGTTGAGGGAGAACATCGATAAGGGATGAAAAATAGTTAGTAACCATACTGGACAAATGTTGTCTCCTGTCACTTTCAATTGATGCAGCAGTACCTGTCCTGTCTGCGGTCATAGCAAAATCACTCCACAACCTGGTCAGAAAACCCCTCTGTCCAACGCCACTTCTGATGTGTGCACCCCTAACACTCCTAGTCTGCTGCCCCCTGGAGCTCGTGTGAGAACGATCACGTGCGCTGTGTGCTGGGAATGCCTGAAGCAAACGGTCAACAAGAGTTGATTGTTTGGTTGCTAATATTAGTTCCAAGTTCTCATGTGGCATAATATTTTGCAATTTGCCTTTATAGCGTGGATCAAGGAGGCAGGCCAACCAGTAATCGTCATCGTTCATCATTTTCGTAATGCGTGTGTCCCTTTGTAGGATACGTAAGGCATAATCCGCCATGTGGGCCAAAGTTCCACTTGTCAAATCTCCGGTTGTGATTGGTTGAGGGGCAGTTGCAGGCAAATCTACGTCACTTGTGTCCCTCAAAAAACCAGAACCCGGCCGTGACACGCAACCAATTTCCTGTGCCCCCGTGAAAGTTTCCGCATTAAAAATATACTCATCCCCATCATCCTCCTCGTCCTCCACCTCCTCTTCGCCCGCTACCTCGTCCTGTACACTGCCCTGACCAGACAATGGCTGACTGTCATCAAGGCTTCCCTCTTCCTCTGGTGCAGACGCCTGCTCCTTTATGTGCGTCAAACTTTGCATCAGCAGACGCATTAGGGGGATGCTCATGCTTATTACGGCGTTGTCTGCACTAACCAGCCGTGTGCATTCCTCAAAACACTGAAGGACTTGACACATGTCTTGTATCTTCGACCACTGCACACCTGACAACTCCATGTCTGCCATCCTACTGCCTGCCCGTGTATCCTCCCACAAATAAATAACAGCACGCCTCTGTTCGCACAGTCTCTGAAGCATGTGCAGTGTTGAGTTCCACCTTGTTGCAACGTCTATGATTAGGCGATGCTGGGGAAGGTTCAAAGACCGCTGATAGGTCTGCATACGGCTGGCGTGTACAGGCGAACGTCGGATATGTGAGCAAAGTGCACGCACTTTGAGGAGCAGGTCGGAGAACCCAGGATAAGTTTTCAATAAGCACTGCACCACCAGGTTTAAGGTGTGAGCCAGGCAAGGAATGTGTTTCAGTTGGGAAAGGGAGATGGCAGCCATGAAATTCCTTCCGTTATCACTCACTACCTTGCCTGCCTCAAGATCTACTGTGCCCAGCCACGACTGCGTTTCTTGTTGCAAGAACTCGGACAGAACTTCCGCGGTGTGTCTGTTGTCGCCCAAACACTTCATAGCCAATACAGCCTGCTGACGCTTGGCAGTAGCTGGCCCATAATGGGACAACTGGTGTGCAACAGTGTCATCTGCCGATGGAGTGGTTGGCCGACTGCGTTCTGTGGAAGAGCTGTAGCTTCTGCAGGAGGACGAGGAGGAGGAGGAGGGGGTGCGAACGCCTACAGCCAACTGTTTCCTAGACCGTGGGCTAGGCACAACTGTCCCTAAATTGATGTCGCCTGTGGACCCTGCATCCACCACATTCACCCAGTGTGCCGTGATGGACACATAACGTCCCTGGCCATGCCTACTGGTCCATGCATCTGTAGTCAGGTGCACCTTTGTACTCACAGATTGCCTGAGTGCATGGACGATGCGCTGTTTAACATGCTGGTGCAGGGCTGGGATGGCTTTTCTGGAAAAAAAGTGTCGACTGGGTAGCTCGTATCGTGGTTCAGCGTACTCCATCAGGGCTTTGAAAGCTTCGCTTTCAACTAACCGGTAGGGCATCATCTCTAACGAGATTAGTCTAGCTATGTGGGCGTTAAAACCCTGTGTACGCGGATGCGAGGATAAGTACTTCCTTTTTCTAACCAGAGTCTCATGTAGGGTGAGCTGGACTGGAGAGCTGTAGATCGTGGAACTTTCGGGTGTGCCGGTGGACATGGCAGACTGAGAGACGGTTGGAGACGGTATTGTTTCCGCCGGTGCCCTACATGCAATATTTCCTCCTACAAAACTGGTGATTCCCTGACCCTGACTGCTTTTGGCTGGCAAAGAAACCTGCACAGATACTGCCGGTGGTGCGGAAAATGGTGGCCTTACAGTGACGGAAGGGATGTTGCGTTGCTGACTAGCTTCATTGGCCGAGGGTGCTACAACCTTGAGGGACGTTTGGTAGTTAGTCCAGGCTTGAGAATGCATGGTGGTTAAGTGTCTATGCATGCAACTAGTATTTAGACTTTTCAGATTCTGACCTCTGCTTAAGCTAGTTGAACATTTTTGACAGATGACTTTGCGCTGATCAGTTGGATGTTGTTTAAAAAAATGCCAGACTGCACTCTTCCTAGACTCTGATCCCTTTTCAGGGATTGCAGACTGAGCTTTAACCGGATGGCAACGCTGTGCTCCAACAGGTTTTGGCTTTGACACGCGTTTTGGTCCAGATACGGGCCCGGCAGATGGAACCTGTTGCGATGTTGATGCCTGCTGCGGCCCCTCCTCCACCTCCGCTTCTGAACTACTGCCGCCTGCACCCTGTTCCCCCAATGGCTGCCAATCGGGGTCAATAACTGGGTCATCTATTACCTCCTCTTCGAGCTCGTGTGCAACTTCGTCTGTGTCACTGTGTCGGTCGGTGGTATAGCGTTCGTGGCGGGGCAACATAGTCTCATCAGGGTCTGATTGTGGATCTGTACCCTGAGAGGGCAATGTGGTGGTCTGAGTCAAAGGAGCAGCATAGTACTCTGGCTGTGGCTGTGCATCAGTGCACTCCATGTCAGAATATACTTGTAATGGGCATGGCCTGTTAAATGTTTCACTTTCTAAGCCAGGGACGGTATGTGTAAAGAGCTCCATGGAGTGACCCGTTGTGTCGCCTGCTGCATCCTTCTCTCTTGTTGTAGTTTTTGCTGAGGAGGACAAGGAAGCGACTTGTCCCTGACCGTGAACATCCACAAGCGACGCGCTGCTTTTACATTTACCAGTTTCGGAAGAGGAGGCAAAAGAGCTAGAGGCTGAGTCTGCAATGTAAGCCAAAACTTGCTGTTGCTGCTCCGCCTTTAAAAGCGGTTTTCCTACTCCCAGAAAAGAGAGCGTTCGAGGCCTTGTGTAGCCTGACGACGAAACTGGCTCCACAGCTCCAGACTTAGGTGGAATATTTTTATCCCCACGACCACCTGATGCTCCACTACCACTACCATCATTACCAGCTGACAATGAACGCCCACGACGACCTCTTGCACCAGACTTCCTCATTGTTTTAAAATCTTAACCAAAGTAACTTTATTTGTTGCTATCAAACAACTTACACGGTGAGCTATAACTTCAGTATGATTTCAATATCCCTTAACAGGTTGGTGAGACCACAAGGAAAATCAGGCACAATGTTACACACTCTGTTTTCTGTGGCACAAAATCACAGAGATGACACACACGCAGGACTGTCACTCAAGCACTAATGTCAATATTAATCTCCCACCTAATTTATTTATTTTTTTTTCTCAGGGAGACTTTAGAAACCAAATAATATTAAAAAAAAAAAAAAAAAAGGCTTTCTATGGCCCACAATTAGAGAGAGAGAGGTGGCACAACCAGGAGTCAAGACTGGCGCACAAGCTGAAAGGGCAATATTACTCTCCCACTGTTTTTTATGTTTTTTTTGTTTTTTTCAGGGAGACTTTAGAAACCAAATAATATTAAAAAAACCAAAAAAAAAAAAGGCTTTCTATGGCCCACTGAATGAGAGGGAGAGAGGTGGCACACCCAGGAGTCAAGACTGGCACACAAGCTGAAAGGGCAATATTACTCTCCCACTGTTTTTTTATGTATTTTTTGTTTTTTCAGGGAGACTTTAGAAACCCAATAATATTTTAAAAAAAAAAAAAGGCTTTCTATGGCCCACAATTAGAGAGAGAGAGGTGGCACAACCAGGAGTCAAGACTGGCGCACAAGCTGAAAGGGCAATATTACTCTCCCACTGTTTTTTATGTTTTTTTTGTTTTTTTCAGGGAGACTTTAGAAACCAAATAATATTAAAAAAACCAAAAAAAAAAAAGGCTTTCTATGGCCCACTGAATGAGAGGGAGAGAGGTGGCACACCCAGGAGTCAAGACTGGCACACAAGCTGAAAGGGCAATATTACTCTCCCACTGTTTTTTTATGTATTTTTTGTTTTTTTCAGGGAGACTTTAGAAACCCAATAATATTTAAAAAAAAAAATAAATAGGCTTTCTATGGCCCACTGAATGAGAGGGAGAGAGGTGGCACACCCAGGAGTCAAGACTGGCACACAAGCTGAAAGGGCAATATTACTCTCCCACTGTTTTTTTAGGTTTTTTTTGTTTTTTCAGGGAGACTTTAGAAACCCAATAATATTTAAAAAAAAAAATAAATAGGCTTTCTATGGCCCACTGAATGAAAGGGAGAGAGGTGGCACACCCAGGAGTCAAGACTGGCACACAAGCTGAAAGGGCAATATTACTCTCCCACTGTTTTTTTATGTATTTTTTGTTTTTTTCAGGGAGACTTTAGAAACCCAATAATATTTTAAAAAAAAAATAAATAGGCTTTCTATGGCCCACTGAATGAGAGGGAGAGAGGTGGCACACCCAGGAGTCAAGACTGGCACACAAGCTGAAAGGGCAATATTACTCTCCCACTGTTTTTTTAGGTTTTTTTTTTTTTTTCAGGGAGAATTAGAAACCAAATAATATTAAAAAAAAAAAAAATAGGCTTTCTATGGCCCACTGAATGAAAGGGAGAGAGGTGGCACACCCAGGAGTCAAGACTGGCACACAAGCTGAAAGGGCAATATTACTCTCCCACTGTTTTTTTATGTATTTTTTGTTTTTTCAGGGAGACTTTAGAAACCCAATAATATTAAAAAAAAAAAATAAATAGGCTTTCTATGGCCCACTGAATGAGAGGGAGAGAGGTGGCACACCCAGGAGTCAAGACTGGCACACAAGCTGAAAGGGCAATATTACTCTCCCACTGTTTTTTTAGGTTTTTTTTTTTTTTCAGGGAGACTTTAGAAACCAAATAATATTAAAAAAAAAAAAAAAAAAAAAAAAATAGGCTTGCTATAGCCCACTGAATGAGAGATAGCACACACAGCAGTGGCACACAAGCCCTGACTGAGGCCAATATTTTTCTCCCACTGATTGATGTAGTGTTTTTGTGTTGAGGTAGAATTTAGAACACAAATCACGGAAAAAATAAATAGGCTTTCTATGGCCCACTGAATGAAAGGGAGAGAGGTGGCACACCCAGGAGTCAAGACTGGCACACAAGCTGAAAGGGCAATATTACTCTCCCACTGTTTTTTTATGTATTTTTTGTTTTTTCAGGGAGACTTTAGAAACCCAATAATATTTAAAAAAAAAAAAAAGGCTTTCTATGGCCCACAATTAGAGAGAGAGAGGTGGCACAACCAGGAGTCAAGACTGGCGCACAAGCTGAAAGGGCAATATTACTCTCCCACTGTTTTTTATGTTTTTTTTGTTTTTTTCAGGGAGACTTTAGAAACCAAATAATATTAAAAAAAGCAAAAAAAAAAAAGGCTTTCTATGGCCCACTGAATGAGAGGGAGAGAGGTGGCACACCCAGGAGTCAAGACTGGCACACAAGCTGAAAGGGCAATATTACTCTCCCACTGTTTTTTTATGTATTTTTTGTTTTTTTCAGGGAGACTTTAGAAACCCAATAATATTTAAAAAAAAAAATAAATAGGCTTTCTATGGCCCACTGAATGAGAGGGAGAGAGGTGGCACACCCAGGAGTCAAGACTGGCACACAAGCTGAAAGGGCAATATTACTCTCCCACTGTTTTTTTAGGTTTTTTTTTTTTTTCAGGGAGACTTTTGAAACCAAATAATATTAAAAAAAAAAAAAAAAAAAAAATATAGGCTTGCTATAGCCCACTGAATGAGAGATAGCGCACACACAGCAGTGGCACACAAGCCCTGACTGAGGCCAATATTTTTCTCCCACTGATTGATGTAGTGTTTCTGTGTTGAGGTAGATTTTAGAACACAAATCACGGAAAAAATAAATAGGCTTTCTATGGCCCACTCAGTGAGAGATGGCACACACAGGGATGGCACTGTAGCAGAAATGCCAATCTTAATCTCCCACAAAAAAAAAACAAAAAAAAAAAAAAAACTGTCCTACAATTACTATCTCCCTGCAGTAATGTAAGCCAGGTATGGCAGGCAGCAATAGGAGTGGACTGATGCACAAATTAAATAAAAAGTGTGGACAAACAAAAAAGATAGCTGTGCAGAAAGGAAGGAACAAGAGGATATGTGCTTTGAAAAAAGCAGTTGGTTTCCACAGTGGCGTACACACAGCAATACAGCTATCACGGAGCCTTCTAGGGCAGCCCAATGAGCTACAGCGCTGAGGGGAAAAAAAAAAAAAAATAGCTTCCACTGTTCCTGCACACCGAAGGTGGTGTTGGACAGTGGAAATCGCTGCAGCACAAGCGGTTTGGTGGTTAGTGGACCCTGCCTAACGCTCTCCCTGCTTCTGATGAAGCGGCAGCAACCTGTCCCTAAGCTCAGATCAGCAGCAGTAAGATGGCGGTCGGCGGGAACGCCCCTTTATAGCCCCTGTGACGCCGCAGACAGCAAGCCAATCACTGCAATGCCCTTCTCTAAGATGGTGGGGACCAGGATCTATGTCATCACGCTGCCCACACTCTGCGTTCACCTTCATTGGCTGAGAAATGGCGCTTTTCGCGTCATTGAAACGCGACTTTGGCGCGAAAGTCGCGTACCGCATGGCCGACAAGCACAGGGGTCGGATCGGGTTTCATGAGACGCCGACTTAGCCAAAAGTCGGCGACTTTTGAAAATGATCGACCCGTTTCGCTCAACCCTAGTGGTGATATCAGTGTTGGTCTTTGTATAGAGATCATTTTAGTAGCAGCTCTGTCATCTGCTGAGGCTTTCCTACATCCATTATTAGGTTGTGCCACCATATTTGTAATCAGTATTACGTGGTTAGGGGACCACTCAGGTGTTTTGCAACCCCTTGAACCAAAACCCTAGCTACTCCTCTGTGTTTGATGTAAAATCTGAAGAAAAAGAGAAGACCTGTTCCATGAGCCATATTATAAACACCGCCAAAAAGAATAACAAACATGCCCCTAAAAGATGATAATCAAAAAGTCATATAGAAAAATAATGGTGTAAGCCATGTGAGGCCCATTTACCCTGCTCAGTTTGAAACCCCTGCTTTAGTCAGTCTAAAAATATAATTTTTGACTATGCCATTTAACTTACCTAAAAATTCCCTGCTTCAAATGTAAATTATGCCAATAATATTCATTGAAAAAAGTGAATGTTTTGTTTTTCTATCCGCTTTTTTAACCCATTCACCCCAAAGCCTGTTTTAACCTTCCTGAACAAGGCCTTTTTTCAATTCTGACCAGTGTCACCTTATGAGGTAATATCATTGGAATGCTTCAACAGATACCACTGATTTTCAAATGTTTTCTCGTGACGTATTGTACTTCATGATGGACTTCATGATAGTGGTAAATTTGTTGGATACAACTTACGTAAAATTATGAAAATATCGGAAATTTTGTGAAAATTTTTAACATTTTCTTAATGTTTGTTTTACATCAGCATAATTTTTTTAAACAACTTTTTTGGGTTAGGATGTTAAAAGGGTAAAAGTGGACCAGCAATTTCTAATTTTTCCAATAAAATTTACAAATTTTTTTTCAGGGAACCACATCACATTTGAAGTGACTTTGAGGGGTCTATAAGAAAGAAAATATCCAAAAGTGACACTGTGCTAAAAACTACACCTCTCCAAATTCTTAAAACCACATTCATGAAGTTTATTAACCCTTTACTTACTTCACTTGAACTGAAGCAATGTGGAAAGAAAAAATGAATATTTAACTTTTTTCACAAAACTTTTACTTTAGACCCAATTTTCTATTATTTTCACAAAGGTAACAGGAGAAAATGGACCACAAAATTTGTTTTGCAAAATTTGTTTTGCAAATTATCCTGAGTATGCTGTTACCTCAGATGTTTGGGAAAATGTATGTTTCGGAGCACGGCAGGGAGGAACACTGTTTGACTTTTTGAACACAAAATTGTCTGGAATCCAGAGCGGATGCCATGTTGCGTTTTCAGAGCCCCTGATGTTCCTAAACAGTAAAAACTCCCCACAAGTGACCCCATTTTGGAAACTTGACACCTCAAGGAACTTATCAATATGTGTGGTGAGCACCTTAACCTCCAGGTGCTTCACAGAAATGTATAACATTGAACTGTAAAAATAAAGCATAACATATTCCACAAAAAAAAGGTTCTTATAGCCTCAATTTTTTTTATTTTTACAAGGATAACAGGAGAAAATGGACCACAAATATGTTTTTACAATTTTTCCTGAGTAAGCCGATACCCCAAACGTGGGGAAGACCACTGTGTGGGAGCACAACAGGGCTCGACTTGGATGGAGTGTCATTTGACTTTCTGAACACAAATTTGGCAGGAATCGAGAGTGGACAACATGTCACATTTGGAAAGCCCCTGTTGTGCCTAAACTTTGAGAAAAAACCTCAGAAGTGACCACATTTTGGAAAGTAGACTCATCAAGGAACTTATCTAAGTAAGTGATGAGCAGATGGAACCCCAGGTGCTTCACAGAAATTTATAATGTTGAGCCGTGGAATAATAAAAATAGCTTTTTTCCACAAAAATGTTTTTTAGCCCCAATTTTTTTGTATTTTCACAAGGGTAACAGGAAAAAATAGACCCCAAAAATTGTTGTGAAATTTCTCCTAAGTAGGCCGATAGCCCATATGTGGAGAAAACTACTTTTTGGGTGCATGGCAGGGGTCGGAAGTGAAATAGCACTGTTTGATTTTTTTTAACTGAAAATTGGCTGGAATAGAGAGCGGACGTCATGTTGAGTTTGGAGAGCCCCTAAAATGTCCAAACAGTGGAAACTCCACACATGTGACCCTATTTTGGAAAATACATCCCCCAATGAATTTATCAATATGTGTGGTGAGCACCTTGAACCACCAGATGTTTTACATAAATTTTTAATGTTGAGCAGTGAAAATAAAAAAAAAATCAAATTTTTTCAACAAAAATGTTTTTATCCCCAATTTTTTATTTTCACATAGGTAACATTATAATTCTTAGTAGTCTGATATCCCATATGTGGGTAAAACTAATGTTTTTGTGCATGGCATGGTTGGGAAGGAAAGGAGTGGTTTGCTTGTACTATGTAGCATATGGAGAGCGCCTGATGTGCTTAAACAGTGGAAATCCCCCATGAGTGACCCATTTTGGAAAGTACATCCCACAATGAATTTATCTAGAGGCATAGTTATTGTAATGATAATAATGCTTTTGGTTTGTACTGGTGTATGAAGTTATAACATGGTGGTATGTGTAAGTACATCAGTGTGGAGTACATCAGCTTATAAAAGTGTGTTGTACCAACAGGGTAAAAACAAATTTTATGAAGTTGTGGACATGTGGTAGAATTTGAAGCAATCCTTATTGCGAAGATCAGGTTTCTCAGGGCAGATTTCACAATGGTAAATTATGTATTTTGGGGGTTCCCCTCTTGGAGCATACTTTGCACCTTTTTGTGTTATTCCCTTCTTTTCTGTTTGGGGAACCTCTGCTAGAAAATGTCAACTTGGAATGATACAATCACTATCAGTTTCAGAAGTACTGAGATCCTCACCTTTCTGATGGTCAAACATTAGGGCCTTTACAACTACCTTCTTAAGCTCAAGGAAGGTCCCCATATTGCATGCAGATCGAAACAGCACAAAATTATTGTACATTGCCATCTGTACAAAGTGCATGGCCATGTTTTGGACCATACTTTAGCTTTTAGCATGACACCATATGGTTTGAGGGCCTGATCTGAGAGATCTACATCCCCATGTACTGATTATAATTCAAGATACAATCTGGCTTTGTGACTTGTGTTGTGGTATCTCGGACAATGAGGCCATGTGCACACGTTCAGTATTTTTCGCGTTTTTTTCACGTTTTTTCGCTATAAAAACGTGATAAAAACGCGAAAAAAACGCTAACATATGCCTCCCATTATTTTCAGTGTATTCCGCATTTTTTGTGCAAATGTAGCCTTTTTTTCCGCGAAAAAATCGCATCGCGGAAAAAAAAGCAACATGTTCATTAAAATGCGGAATTGCAGGGGATTCCGCACACCTAGGGGTCCATTGATCTGCTTACTTCCCGCACGGGGCTGTGCCCACGATGCGGGAAGTAAGCAGATTATGTGCGGTTGGTACCCAGGGTGGAGGAGAGGAGACTCTCCTCCACGCACTGGGCACCATATAATTGGTAAAAAAATAAGAATTAAAATAAAAAATAGTCCTATACTCACCCTCTGATGGCCCCCGAAGTGTTCCCGCCTCTGTGCTGCACGCTGGCTTCGGTTCCTGTAGCTGGTGTGCGGTGAAGGACCTTGCCGAATGACGTCACTGTCCTGTGATTGGCCGAGACCGCTCACGTGACCGTGACGTCATGGAAGGCCCTGCGCGCACACACCATCTATACGGAACGGACGCCGGTGAGGAGATCTGATGTCTGCGGGTGAGTATAAGCATTTTTTTTATTTTTTTTTATTATTTTTAAACGTTCTATCTTTTACTATAGATGCTGCAAAAGCAGCATCTATAGTAACAAGTTGGTCACACTTGTCAAACGCTATGTTTGACAAGTGTGACCAACTTGTCAGTCAGTTTTCCAAGCGATGCTACAGATCGCTTGGAAAACTTTAGCATTCTGCAAGCTAATTACGCTTGCAGAATGCTAAAAAAACGCAAAAAAAACGGAAAAAAAACGCAAAAAAAAAAATGCGGATTTCTTGCAGAAAATTTCCGGTTTTCTTCAGGAAATTTCTGCAAGAAATCTGCAACGTGTGCACATACCCTCACAATGGAACTGTTTTCACACTGAATGGTGGTCAAAATAAGGACATTCCTCATGTCCTTATACTTGACCAGCAGCATGTTGTAGCTGCATTGGGCTCTGCTGTATCTCTTTCTCAGCAGTTGCCTAATTAGCGGCCTGTCTAATTTTTTCACATGGTGATGCATGCAAGTGTATCTCTGACAGAGGGGGGTCTTGAAAGTGGGATGCTGTTGTAAAAGTTATCTGTGTAAATAACCTACACAGTGATAACCTTTATCCAGCTGTACATGCAGCAATTCTAAAACAATTTTCCTCCTCACCCCCAGGACAGATGAGCATTCATTGGGGTCAATTTGGATATGCTTCCCTTTGTAGACCCTAAATCTGTGGATATACCCTGAGGTACTCTAGCACAGCTTTATCAGTTTAATTCTATACTTAGCCCTCATACTGGGCTAGCATTGTTGACATTTTAGCATCCTTTTGAAATGAACCAGAGATTCATCTATACAAATGCCCCTTTATGGGTTGAGATACCTTTGTGGGTTATACATTTCAGCAAATTTTCTGGAGAAGTGATCAGCTATTGGCCAAATTTTATATAGACGACCAAAGTTAGGATCATCTCAGGGAGGAAACTGCGCATTATCACTTAAATGAAAAACAATTTGTGATCTCTTCAAATCGTGTCCTTGTCTTGGCCATTCGGAATACCGGTGTGCTGTAAAGTATATCAATACTCCAGTATTGGCGAAGCTTTTTTTTAAATTATACCCATATGCAGCACAATGACCCAAAATGTCATGATGTGGGATTTTGCGTGAAAATTGATGGGCACATGAATATGTCTAGGCCATCATAATATTTATTATTTTCTCGCTGAAAAAGAATTTAAAAAATCCAGATGAGCAGGAGGAAGAGGAATAGAGGAATATGGAATCTCCATCATTGCCTGAATACATGTCGGAGGCAAGGAAAGCATATGCCTCCTCTGGTGAATAGCGTCTTCTTGATGAATGAGCCAGATTCTCATGGTGCTCGCAGTGATCTCATTAATGTTACCTCAGTTCATCGTCCTAGCTCACAAGGAAGTGTCAGTGGGAGCACAGCCTCGGTGACCTGCGGTAACCTCTATGAGGTTACCGCTATTCAGTGAGGCTGCACTCGCAGCATCTCATTCTCCCATGGTTTTCAGTCTGAATGGTCTCATCATGACACCGTCCAGGTATATTGCGGACATGAATTACGGTGTGGGACATCTTCACAGGTGAGGGATATCGTTGTTTATTATTTTTCTTTTTTTTACAAGGGACAAAGTTTTAGTGGAATGGGCGTAAGGTAAATATAGCTTTGTTATTTTTAAATACATTTGTAAAATAGGTTGTCGGATTTTATTTTAAATAAAGGACTTTATTCTGGATGTTTTTTATTTACAATATGACTATAGGGTTAGTAATGGAGAGACGTCTAATAGACGCCTCTCCATTACTAACCACTAAGCTTGTTGTCACTTGATAATACCAAGGTATTATGAACCTCAACCCTATTACCCCATTTGCTACTGCCACAGGGCAAGTGGGAAGAGCCAGACAAAAGCATCAAAATTGGTGCATCTAATGGATGCTCTTTTTCTGGGGTGGCTGCGGGCTGCTATTTTTAGGCTGGAGTGGGGGCAAAATCCATGGGCTATTACCAGACTGAGAATACGGGAGAGACCCAAACCATTTTTTCTCTTTCCCCCATGACAGCACCACAGAGAGAGGAGATCAGCCCACCAAGGACAGGAAACGTACAGATAAAAAGGCGGTACCTCTCTCCTGCATCAGTTTTGGTTTCCTGTCCTTGATGGGAGACTCACAGAAGCCTACCTCGCTCGCCGTGGGATTCCGGGGCCAATCAGACCAATCCAGGCAGCGTGGGTCCCTCTGCCTTGGCTGGTTTGGTAATATGAAATGAAACCTGGCACTCAACTTGTATGTGGACACCGCGTCACGTCACAAGCCAGCGGTTACCAGTCACATATCCGGTCTCTTCTCATAACAGGGAAAACATAGCCCTTTGCTCACATGAGCGTAAACTCACTATAGACAACACTATCTATACGTAACTGATGAAGGTCAGATTAACGACCAAAACGTTTTTGTTGCTGGTAAATAAAACCGCTTTCACGTACAAGTTGAGTGCCAGGTTTCATTTCATATTACTAAGGTGTTGGAACCTACCTGGGCACCACACTCCACAAGCTGTGCACACGTTTATCTATTAAATTGGCTGGTTTGGTGACCCGAGGCGCCACCGCTTTGGTTAGTAGGCCTCTAGGGTGTGCGGGGAGAGGCGGTAAGGAGGGATTGCGGCCACCTCTCCGGGTAAGAAACTCCACAGAAGCAGCATCCTGGCACGGGGGTCCCTCTGAGGGAAGGAGGCAGTATATAGGCTGCCTCCCCAAGTGTAAGTCTGCCATGGCTGGGGCTCCCGGGGGGTCCGGGAACCAGTCCACACGTGTGGCGATGCGCGGCACTATCTTGGGGGCAGTACCACTGGGATGGTGTTCTCGGCGACTCTGCGCATGCGTGAGAGCTGGACGCGATTTGGCGCAATGCATGACTGGGTATCCAGTCATTGCGCATGCGCGGGTATTAATATGGTGCGGGTGCAAGGCAGGACTGGGAAATCCAGTCTCTGTTACTTAAAGGGGGCAGCCATCAGGTCAAATGCTTCTGATGGAGCTCGACCAGCATTCCCCCAGCATCATGAGCGACCTGGACCCACAGGGATCACCCTTATCCAGATCCCCACCACCGCCGCCCTAGCAGCAGCAGCTTCAGCAGCAGCAGAAACAACGGCCACAAAAAGGACATGCCTCTCATCACAAGGAGGTTACCAGCAAAAGACGCTCTGGATCGCAGCACAGTAAAGGCTCCAGTGCAGCGTCCGGCACAAGGGATAATCTGGCTACAGATACAGATCATCCCCAACCGCTACTAATGGGTCCATCAGGTGGTGAGTGATCTTCACGAAAGCTATTAGTTAATGAGGCCCTATATTTGTTTCTTTTATTTTTCTTAGGGGAAGAAAAGCTCAGGGAAATCTAAGCACAAAATATGCGCCCTTTGTAGTGAGGATCTTCCCACTACTGGGGAAAAAAGACTGCAGCTCATGTGTACAGCAGACAATATGTGAAGGGCTTCCTGGGTTCGCAGCAGACTTCAAAACCTTGATAAAAAAACAGGTGGAAGACACCATTAGATCCCTACAGGAGGGGAAAAAGTGAAAAAAGACCAGGCACAGATCCCCAACACCTGAGACCAGTGACACGGGTAGCGAAGATGGGGACTCAGACAACTCCAACTCTTCCTCAACACCATCTTCATCTTTCACTGGGGGTTGTATCTGTTTTCCTCTAGAAGAGACTGATAGCCTCGTTAAGGCAGTTAGGAACACCATGGGGCTAACTGACCCTCACTCAAAAAAATCAGTACAGGATATTATGTTCGGGGGTCTCGAACAAAAAATGAGGAGGGCCTTTTCCCTTAATGAAAAAATCTATTCCTTAATTAAAAAGGAGTGGAAAAAGCCCATAAGAAAAGCCCGGCTTACACCAAAGAGAAAATACCCTTATGATGACCAGTCTTGCTCCTCTTGGGAAAAAACTCCCAAATTGGACGTTGCCATCACAAAGGCATCTAAAAAATATGCCCTATCATTTAAGGACATGGGAGTCCTGAAGGATCCCATGGACAAGAAAGCGAACGCATTCCTAAAAAGCTCATGGGAAGCAGCTGGGGGAGGATTGGTCAGGCGGGCACTTTGGCTTAAGTGTTGGCCAGGAGACCTTCAAACAAAACCGATGTTATGCACCATCCCCTGCGAAGGAGAATTCTTATTTGGCCCCACTTTAGATGACCTCTTGGATAAAGTGGGGGATAAAAATAAGTCGTTCCCTATCCTCACTTATCCTTTTTACAGGAGGCCCTTTCAGAGAAAGAGGTTCATCCATAGGAAGCCTGGAAAAAATTAGGATAGATGGGAAGACAAGAAAAACAAAAACAAGGGGTTCATGTTCAATAAGAGCCCCACTGACAACAAAAAACTCGCCCAATGAATTTTTGCCCCAGGTGGGGGAAAGGCTGTTCCTCTTTCTCTCAGCCTGGGAGAAAATTACTAACAGTTCATGGATATTGGACATAATAAATTCGGGGCTAAAACTAAAATTCCACAAACTTCCTCATCCCTCCTTCATGACAACATCTCTGAGATCGTCAGTGGAGGAACAACTTGCGTTAGAACAAGAGATTATGGGACTAGCAGACAAAGGGGTTCTCCTGGAGGTTCCCCTTCAGGAAAGAGGAAAAGGATATTACTCCCCCCTGTTCCTGAGGAAAAAAACGGATGGGTCCTACAGTACAATTATAAATTTGAAGACTCTAAATAAATATCTAAATGTGCAGCCATTCAAGATGGAAACAATAAAAACATGAATAAAAATGTTGTTTCCACTTTGTTTTATGGCAGTCCTGGACTTGAAGGACGCATACTACCACGTCCCTATCCACAAAGACCATCAGAAATTCCTCAGGATGGCAGTGCACATCAGGGGGGTGATAAGACATTTCCAATTCGCAGCCCTTCCCTCTGGACTAGCCATAGCACCGCGAGTTTTCACCAAGCTGGTAGCAGAGGTAATTGCCCACCTGAGGGAGCAAGACGCCCTGATCGTGCCATATCTTGTTGATTTCCTAGTAATTGGCAACTCTCCTCAGCATTGCAAAAGTCAATTAAAAAAGATCATGCACTCCTTAGAAAGTCTAGGCTGGCTGGTGAACTTAACGAAGTCCAAATCAGTACCGTGCCAAGTTCAGGAATATCTGGGCATCACATTGGACTCTGTCAGACAGGAATGCCGTCTTCCCTCAGAAAAAATGCAAAGCATGGTGGGACTAGTATCCAGAATGAGGGATCTCCCCTCCATATCCCTACGTCAAGCTATGTCCCTCCTTGGGTCCTGCATGCTTGCATTCCTGCAGTCCAATGGGCTCAACTTCACTTGAGAGATCTTCAATGGCAAATTTTGTCAGAAGAAGTTTCTCTAGAAGGAAATTTAGAAGGTCGGCTCAGTTTATCTCCAAATACAATTCTCTCACTAGATTGGTGGATGTCGGGGAACAATCTTTCCCGAGGTGTCCTTTGGGTAACCCCGGTCTCAAAAGTAGTGACTACAGATGCAAGCCCCAGTGGGTGGGGGGCCCATCTGAATGATCTCATAGCTCAGGGGGTCTGGTCAGACAACCTGAAGGGGGCATCTTCCAACATGAAAGAACTACTTGCAGTCAAGTTTGCACTCTTAGAGTTCCTAAATCCCCTTCACTCTCATCATGTCAGAATTATGTCAGACAACAGAGTAGTGGTAGCGTACCTAAATCACCAAGGGGGTACCCGTTCCCAGTCTCTAATGGAAGTAACAAAGTCAATATTTCAGATATCTGAGAACAACCTACAGTCCTTGTCAGGCCTTCACATTAAGGTGGTGGACAATTAAAGAGCAGACCTTCTGAGTCGATCCCGTCTGAAACAGGGGGAATGGGAATTGAACCAGGCAGTGTTCAACCAAATTTCAGAAAGGTGAGGAGTACCAGACATAGACCTCTTTGCAAACAATCTGAACAAGAAGGTAGACACCTTTTGCTCCATAACACCATTGGGGAACTCCATAGCATTAGACGCATTCCTGATTCCTTGGTACCACCAGCTGGCATATGCCTTTCCCCCAATCGCTCTAATGCCAGCAGTTCTGAGGAAAATATGGGAAGACAGAGATTGTGTAGTCTTGATAGCTCCATTCAGGCCAAAGAGGGTATGGTTTTCCTGGATGAGAAGGATGTCTATCTCTGACCCCTGGGTACTCCCGGTCCTTCCAAATCTCCTCTCCCAGGGACCAGTACAACATCCGCATGTTGCAAGTTTACACTTGACATCCTGGAATTTGAAAGGGAGCTGTTAGAAAATAGAGGGTTTTCATCGGGGCTGGTGTCTACACTGCTGCAAAGAAGGAAACCAATTACGACTGAACAGTACGGAAAAATATTGGAAACAATTCCTGTCGTCCTCAGGCGCCAAGCTAGGTGAAAAAGTTCCTCTAAAAGCCATACTAGAGTTCCTGCAAAAGGGGTTAGAGATAGGTCTGGCCACAAGTACCCTAAAAGTCCATATAGCAGCTTTGGGGGCACTATTCAATTGCGATCTGGTGGAGAATTGTTGGGTTTCCAGGTTCATTAGAGCAGTAGGAAGGTAAAGACCTCTACCCTCACGAAGTACCCCTCAGTGGGATTTAAATCTTGTCCTTACGGCCCTGACTAAACCTCCCTTTGAACCCTTGGCAGATGTCTTATTGAGAATCCTATCTCTTAAAACATCCCTATTGGTAACCCTCACCTCTGTGCGTAGGGTTAGTGACATACAAGCCTTGTCAGCAAACCCCCCTTTCACTCAATTCCTGGATGATAGGGTTGTTCTCAAAACTGATCCGGCCTGCCTCCCAAAAGTAGCTTCTCATTTCCACAGAGCACAGGAGATATCTCTCCCCTCCTTTTGTCCTAACCCTAAAAACAAAGAGGAAGAGTTCTTACACACATTGGTGTTATGATCCTTAGTGGTTGAGGATCACAAATTACACCAGCTAAGTAACAAACCTAGGACAAGCTCTAGGGAGGTGGCAAACTGGACTGACCGCAAATATGAACCTATCCAAACACACTAGAAGTAGCCGGTGAACGTGCCTAAAAATCCTAGACGTCTCGAGCCAGCCTGAGGAACTAACTACCCCTAGAGAGAAAGAAAGACCTCTCTTGCCTCCAGAGAAATAATCCCCAAAGATATAGAAGCTCCCAACAGATAATAACGGTGAGGTAAGAGGAAGGCACATACACAGGGGTGAAAGCAGATTCAGCAAATGAGTCCCACTAATACTAGATAGCAGAAAATAGAAAAGAGAATCTATGTGGTCAGTAAAAAACCCTTACAAAATATCCACTCTGAGATTTCAAGAACCCCCACACCAACTAACGGTGTGGGGGGAGAAACTCAGTCCCCTAGAGCAACCAGCAAGCGAGGAAATCACATTTTAGCGAGCTGGACAAAACAAACATAATGAACACTGATAATCAAAAAATGATCAAACAAAAAACTTAGCTTGTCTTGGAGAGACTGGGAGCAAGGTAGACACAAGGAATCTGAAGAGCACTGAATACATTGATAGTAGGCAAGGAACTGAGTCTCCAGGTGAGCTAAATAGGAAACCAACCAAGGATAACGAACCAGCTGATGCAGCCAACCTGCAGAAAGACAACACTACACAGTACCGCTTGTGACCACTAGAGGGAGCCCAAAAATAGAATTCACAACAGTACCCCCCCTTGAGGAGGGGTCACCAAACCCTCATCAAGACCCCCAGGGCGATCAGGATGAGCCGCGTGGAAGGCACGAACCAAATCGGCCGCATGAACATCAGAGGCGACAACCCAGGAATTATCCTCCTGACCATAGCCCTTCCACTTAACCAAATACTGAAGTCTCCGTCTAGAGATACGAGAATCCAAAATCTTCTCCACCACGTACTCCAATTCGCCCTCGACCAGCACCGGAGCAGGAGGCTCAACAGAAGGAACCACAGGCACCACATACCTCCGCAACAAAGACCTATGGAACACATTATGAATGGCAAACGATGCTGGGAGATCCAAACGAAAAGACACCGGGTTAAGGATTTCCAAGATCTTATAAGGACCGATGAAGCAAGGCTTGAATTTAGGAGAGGAGACCTTCATAGGAACATACCGAGAAGACAGCCACACCAAATCCCCAACACGAAGTTGGGGACCCACACAGCAGCGGCGGTTGGCAAAGCGCTGAGCCTTCTCCTGTGACAACCTCAAATTGTCCACCACATGGTTCCAAATCTGCTGCAACCTATCCACCACAGAATCCACCCCAGGACAGTCAGAAGGCTCAACCTGACCCGAGGAAAAACGAGGATGGAAACCAGAATTGCAGAAAAAAGGCAAAACCAAAGTAGCAGAACTAGCCCGATTATTAAGGGCAAACTCGGCCAATGGCAAAAAAGTCACCCAATCATCCTGATCAGCAGAAACAAAACATCTCAAATAAGTTTCCAACGTCTGATTAGTTCGCTCGGTTTGGCCATTAGTCTGAGGATGGAAGGCCGACGAAAAAGACAAATCAATGCCCATCTTAGCACAAAAAGTCCGCCAAAACCTGGACACAAACTGGGATCCTCTATCAGACACAATATTTTCAGGAATGCCGTGCAAGCGAACCACATTCTGAAAAAATAGAGGAACCAAATCGGAGGAAGAAGGCAACTTAGGCAAGGGCACCAAATGGACCATCTTGGAAAAATGATCACACACCACCCAGATGACAGACATTTTCTGAGATACTGGAAGATCCGAAATAAAATCCATGGAAATGTGCGTCCAAGGCCTTTTCGGAACAGGCAAAGGCAAAAGCAAACCGCTGGCACGAGAACAGCAAGGCTTAGCCCGAGCACAAATCCCACAAGACTGCACAAAGGAACGCACATCCCGCGACAAGGAAGGCCACCAGAAGGACCTAGCCACCAAATCTCTGGTACCAAAAATCCCAGGATGACCCGCCAACACCGAAGAATGAACCTCGGAAATAACTTTGCTGGTCCATCTATCCGGGACAAACAGTCTCTCTGGTGGACAATGGTCAGGTCTATCCGCCTGAAATTTCTGCAGCACTCGTCGCAAATCTGGGGAAATGGCAGACAAAATCACTCCCTCTCTGAGAATACCAGCCGGCTCAGAAACTCCCGGAGAGTCAGGCACAAAACTCCTAGAAAGTGCATCAGCTTTCACGTTCTTCGAACCAGGCAGGTATGAGACCACGAAGTTGAAACGGGAGAAAAACAATGACCAACGAGCCTGTCTAGGATTCAGGTGCTTGGCAGATTCAAGGTAAATCAGATTTTTGTGATCAGTCAAGACCACCACACGATGTTTAGCTCCTTCGAGCCAATGTCGCCACTCCTCAAATGCCCACTTCATAGCCAACAACTCCCGATTACCAACATCATAATTCCGCTCGGCAGGCAAAAACTTTCTTGAAAAGAAAGCACATGGCTTCATCACAGAGCCATCAGAGCTTCTCTGCGACAAAACAGCCCCTGCTCCAATCTCAGAAGCATCAACCTCGACCTGGAAGGGGAGAGAGACATCTGGCTGACATAAGACTGGAGCTGAAGAAAACCGGTGCTTCAGCTCCCGAAAGGCCTCCACGGCCGCAGGAGACCAATTAGTCACATCAGAACCCTTCTTGGTCAAATCCGTCAAAGGTTTAACCACGCTAGAAAAATTAGCGATGAAACGACGGTAAAAATTAGCGAAACCCAAGAACTTCTGAAGACTCTTAACAGACGTGGGCTGAGTCCAGTCATGAATAGCCTGGACCTTGACTGGGTCCATCTCCACAGTAGAAGGAGAAAAAATAAAACCCAAAAAGGAGACCTTCTGTACTCCGAAGAGGCATTTTGAGCCCTTCACAAATAAAGCATTAGCACGCAGGACCTGAAACACCATCCTGACCTGCTTCACATGGGACTCCCAATCATCAGAAAAGACCAAAATGTCATCCAGATAAACAATCATAAATTTATCCAGATATTCTCGGAAGATGTCATGCATGAAGGACTGAAACACAGAAGGAGCATTAGAAAGTCCAAAAGGCATCACCAAGTACTCAAAATGGCCTTCGGGCGTATTAAATGCTGTTTTCCATTCATCTCCCTGCTTAATGCGCACAAGGTTATACGCACCATGGAGATCTATCTTGGTGAACCAACTGGCACCCTTAATCGGAGCAAACAAATCAGACAATAGTGACAAAGGATACTGAAATTTGACTGTGATTTTATTCAGAAGACGATAATCTATACAAGGTCTCAAAGAACCGTCCTTCTTGGCCACAAAAAAAAATCCTGCACCAAGAGGGGAAGAGGATGGGCGAATATGTCCCTTCTCCAAAGACTCCTTTATATAACTCCGCTTCGGGGCATGCTCTGGTATAGACAAATTAAAAAGTAGTCCCTTAGGGAATTTACTACCAGGAATTAAATTTATAGCACAGTCAAAATCCCTATGAGGAGGCAGGGCACAGTACCTTGGCTCATCAAATACATCCTGATAGTCAGACAAAAACTCAGGGACCTCAGAAGGAGTGGAAGAAGCAATAGACACCAACAGAGTATCGCCATGAATTCCCTGACAACCCCAACTTGACACAGACATAGCTTTCCAATCTAAAACTGGATTATGAGCTTGCAGCCATGGCAGACCCAAAATGACAACATCATGCAAATTATGCAGAACAAGAAAGCGAATCACCTCCTGATGTACGGGAGTCATGCACATGGTCATTTGCGTCCAATACTGAGGCTTATTCTCAGCCAATGGCGTAGCATCAATTCCCCTCAGAGGAATAGGAAATTCCAAAGGCTCCAGGACAAAACCACAGCGCCTGGCAAACGACAAATCCATCAGATTCAGGGCCGCACCCTGTGAATCCACAAAAGCCATAACCGGGTAGGACGACAAAGAACAAATCAAAGTAACAGACAAAATAAATTTAGGCTGTATAGTACCAATGGTGACAGGTTTAGCGATTTTTTTTAAGCGTTTAGAGCATGCTGAGATAACATGAGTAAAATCACCACAGTAAAAGCACAACCCATTTTGACGTCTATGACTTTGATGCTCAATTCTGGTCAGAGTGCGGTCACATTGCATAGACTCAGGTCTCTGTTCGGAAAATACAGCCAAAGGATGAGCAGATTTGCGCTCCCGCAAACGCCGATCAACCTGAATGGCTAAAGCCATAGAATCACTCAGACTTGCAGGGGTGGGAAACCCCACCAGAACATTCTTAACGGCCTCAGAAAGACCTTCTCTGAAATTTGCAGCCAGGGCACACTCATTCCATCGAGTAAGCACCGACCATTTCCGAAATTTTTGACAATACACCTCTGCTTCATCCTGACCCTGAGAGATAGCCAGCAACGCTTTTTCTGCCTGATTCTCAAGATTAGGCTCCTCATAAAGCAGTCCAAGAGCCAGAAAAAATGCATCTACATTAAGCAATGCAGGATCTCCTGGCGCCAGAGAGAAAGCCCAATCTTGAGGGTCGCCACGCAACAAGGAGATAACAATTTTAACTTGCTGAGTGGAATCACCAGAGGAACGAGATCTCAGAGATAGAAATAACTTACAATTATTCTTAAAATTTAGAAACCTAGATCTATCTCCAGAAAACAACTCAGGAATGGGTATCTTTGGTTCTGACATATGGCTATGAATAACAAAATCCTGAATACTTTGCACCCGTGCAGTAAGATGATCCACACTAGAAGTCAGAGTCTGAGCATTCATGTCTGCAGCTGAGCTCAAAACCACCCAGAGTTCAAGGGGATGAAAGAAGCTAAACAGACTGCAGCAAAGGAAAAGCGGGAAAAAAAAATGTACTCAGGTCTTCTTTTTATCCCACTTCTGCGATGCATTAAACACTTTTGGCCTCCTATACTGTTATGATCCTTAGTGGTTGAGGATCACAAATTACTCCAGCTAAGTAACAAACCTAGGACAAGCTCTAGGGAGGTGGCAAACTGGACTGACCGCAAATATGAACCTATCCAAACACACTAGAAGTAGCCGGTGAACGTGCCTAAAAATCCTAGACGTCTCGAGCCAGCCTGAGGAACTAACTACCCCTAGAGAGAAAGAAAGACCTCTCTTGCCTCCAGAGAAATAATCCCCAAAGATATAGAAGCCCCCAACAGATAATAACGGTGAGGTAAGAGGAAGGCACATACACAGGGGTGAAAGCAGATTCAGCAAATGAGGCCCACTAATACTAGATAGCAGAAAATAGAAAAGAGAATCTATGCGGTCAGTAAAAAACCCTTACAAAATATCCACTCTGAGATTTCAAGAACCCCCACACCAACTAACGGTGTGGGGGGAGAAACTCAGTCCCCTAGAGCAACCAGCAAGCGAGGAAATCACATTTTAGGGAGCTGGACAAAACAAACATAATGAACACTGATAATCAAAAAATGATCAAACAAAAACTTAGCTTGTCTTGGAGAGACTGGGAGCAAGGTAGACACAAGGAATCTGAAGAGCACTGAATACATTGATAGTAGGCAAGGAACTGAGTCTCCAGGTGAGCTAAATAGGAAACCAACCAAGGATAACGAACCAGCTGATGCAGCCAACCTGCAGAAAGACAACACTACACAGTACCGCTTGTGACCACTAGAGGGAGCCCAAAAATAGAATTCACAACACATTGGATATTAGGAGATGCTTGATCCACTACATAGAAGCCACTAGGGAGTGTAGGGAGGATGATCTCTTTTTGTCTGTTTCCAAGGTCTCCGAAAGGGGAAAAAAGCCTCCAAAAGCACCCTAGCAAGATGGATCAGAGACGCCATCGGCCTGTCGCACTCATCAAGTGGAGTACCAGTTCCGGGAGAAATCAGAGCCCACTCAATGAGAGCAGTAGCAATCTCCTGGGCGGAAAGGGCCGGTGCTTCTATTGATCAGATATGTAGAGCTGCTACCTGGTCTTCACCCTCTACATTCTATAAGCACTATAGAATCTAGAGAGATGAGTGTGTGTGTCTGTGTTTGTTTTTACAACGCAGCAGGGAACAGTAAACTGAGGAGGCATGAAACTGGGAAGGCAATATAAACTATGAAGGCAATGCAGTGGGGCGATAATACAGTAGGGTGACAATACATTGGAATGCAGTACACAGTGGGAGCGATACAATAGGGAGGCAATACAGTGGGGGCAATACACTGGGGGAGCAATAGAGTGGGGAGACATTACACTGGAGGGAGCAATACAGTGGGGGGGGCAATACAGTGATGGAGCAATATAGTGGGGAAGCAATACAGTGGGAGCCAACACACTGTGGGAGCATTACAGTGGGGGCAATAAAGTGGGGAGGCAATACACGGGGGGTCAATAGAGTTGGGGAGCAATAAAGTGGCAAGGCAATACACTGAGTGGCAACCCACAGGGGGAGCAGTACAGTGGGGGTTCAATACATTGGAGAAGCAATACACTGGGGGCAATACACCACAGGGCAGTACTCTAGTGGAGAAATAAAGTGGGGAGGCAATACACTGGGGGAGCAATACAGTGGGGAGGCAATACACAGGGGGCAATGCTGGTGGAGCTATACAGTTGAGAGGCAATACAGTAGGGGGAAATACAGTGGGAAGGCAATAGAGTGGGTAAGTAATACACTGGAGGGAGCAATAAAGTGGAGGGGCAATATACTGGGAGGCAATACACTGAGGGAGCAGTAAACTGGGTGTTATTTTTAAATAAATTTGTAAAACATGGTGTTGATTTTTATTTCAAGTAGCGGACTTTATTCTGGGTGTTTTTATTTACAATATGACTATGGAGTTAGTAATGGGGGCATCGTATAGACGCCTCTCCATTACTAACCCTTGGGCTTGATGTCAGTTGACAATGCAAGGCTGATGTCAACCCCAACCCTATTACCTCACTTTCCACCACAGGGCAAGTGTGAAAAGCAAGGCTAAGTTTGAAATTTTGGACATCTTATAGATGCACCCTTTCTGGGAGGCCTCAGGGCTGATGTTGGTAGCCTGGGGGGAGAGGGGGTAATATCTCTAACCCCTTCCCAGGCTATTAATATCAACACACAGCTGTCTGTTTAGCCTTTGCTAATTTAAAATTACAGGGGGGACTCTACGTTATTTTTTCTGGGGTACCCCATAAATTCACCAGGAAAGGATAAGCAAACAGCTGTGAGCTGTTATTAAAAGTCTGGGAATCTTATGGCGTATTGTCCCTTGTCCCAGATTATTAACATCGGCCCCCTGCCTTGGGCTTTCCCTCTGCTGGTTATGAAAATTGCGTGGGAGTCCAAGCCATTTTGTTTATCTATTTATTTTACACAGGAGGGACACAGCTGCTGCTGTATACAACTCCCATCATTGTCTCCTGGTCACACTGATCTATGGGAGACCAGGGGAGAATCATGAGAGCAGCCTTCAGCATCCGGCTTCCCAGGTGCCAGCATGTGTCTCACTGATGACAAGTCCCATCATTGTCTCTTATTCGCGCTGATCTCAGCACGACCAGGTGACAATGATGAGAGCTGCCTTCAGTAGCCAGCACCTGGGATCAGCACAAACTGTACTTCTTTTCCCAGGTGCCGGTAAGTGTCACACGGACACATGGACGGCACACGGATGTAACACACGGACACATTTACACACAGACAAGAGATGCGGATGCACAATGAAATGCATATGTCCATATATTAGCATTTATGAAGTGCTTTTTCAGGCAAGATTTGGAATGATTATGCCTGAAAAAGATCTTGTATGCCCGAACCCAAAAGGAGCAGTTTTCCATGTATGCTGACAGCACAATAACACATTATAGTTTATGGGGCCATTCACATTTTGCTGTCTGATGTTCTGCATAAAAATGGACTTATATGGCCGGGGTCACACCAGAGAGAAATACGGACGACGGAGAGGCACAAAAACAATGCATTGCACTCGGACCAATATTTCTCTATAGGGCAGCTTCCATCAGCCGTATATTTCTCAACCGTATTTTACAGCGTATTCTTACAAAAATACACCAATGCATGTCTATGGGGGCGAGAAAAATGCGGATTAAACACGGACCTTGCATGTGGCTTGCGAGAAATATGCAAGACTTTTCCAGGTGACAGGAAATGGCCCAAGCCAATATCAGGAAGCTTAGACATGCTAATTACCTCAAATTTCACTCCAGACATCCCGGACGAATGCCTCCATGGAGTCCTGCAGCATGTCTACATACATAAATGTAGAGATGCTATTCATTCTGGTCCAAGAAAGGCCTGAGCTTTGGGACCAAAGGGATGCACATTACTCCGACCGGGCCAGAAAAAAGGCGGCATGGAGGAGGATCTGTGGGCTACTTTTTGCAGATTTTGCAGACCGTCCACGTGAGGGACAGCAACAAATAAGTAAGTTCATTCATGTTTTGAAAATAATATTATTAACTGCACTAAATAACACATTTTCACAGTATCCCCTTAAATTCTAGTATGTGGTTTTTTATCCTATTATTAGCAATTAACATTATGCTTTGAAAATACAGCTTACTAGGCCACATGACCATGTAAAATCTCAATAAATTGTGGATCCAATGTGCGCAATGTCCTTATTAGTGTTGAGCATTCCAATACCGCAAGTATCGGGTATCGGCCGATATTTGCGGGTATCGGAATTCCGATACCGAGATCCGATACTTTTGTGGTATCGGGAATCGGTATCGAGATTAATATCAATGTGTAAAAGAAAGAATTAAAATAAAAAATAGGGATATACTCACCTCTCCGACGCAGCCTGGACTTTACCGCCGTAACCGGGAGCCGTTGTACCTAAAAATGCACGCTTGAAGGGCCTTAGATGACGTCACGGCGCTCTGATTGGTCCGTAGCGGTCGCGTGACCGCTACGCGACCAATCACAAAGCAGTGACGTCACCTAAGGTCTTTCAAGCACTTGAAAGACCTTAGGTGACGTCACTGCTTTGTGATTGGTCGCGTAGCGGTCACGCGACCGCTACGGACTAATCAGAAGCTGCGGACGTCTTCTAAGGTATTTCAAGCGCTTGAAAGACCTTAGGTGACATCACTGCTTTGTGATTGGTCGCGTAGCGGTCACGCGACCGCTACGGACCAATCAGAGCGCCGTGACGTCATCTAAGGCCCTTCAAGCGCGCATTCTTAGGTACAACGGCTCCCGGTTACGGCGGTAAAGTCCAGGCTGCGTCGGAGAGGTGAGTATATCCCTATTTTTTATTTTAATTCTTTCTTTTACACATTGATATGGATCCCAGGGCCTGAAGAAGAGTTTCCTCTCCTTCAGATCCTGGGAACCATACAGGATACCGTCCGATACTTGGTGTCCCATTGACTTGTATTGGTATCGGGTATCAGTATCGGATTAGATCCGATACTTTGCCGGTATCGGACGATACTTTCCGATACCGATACTTTCAAGTATCAGACGGTATCGCTCAACACTAGTCCTTATACATTATTATTGTCTGTTATTGCAGTGGAAGATGTTATGAGATGCTGGCGCGGTATCTGTGACCAACATAGGCGGGAACATCAGCAGCGGGCCAGGAGTGGTGATGCAGCACCGACCAAGCGGAAATACATTTATTTTGACCGCCTGGCATTTCTGGCTCCCAGTATGGATCTCAGACCGTTAGTACATACATCACACTACATTACACAAATGTTTTTAAGGGTCATATGTCTTAATTTTTTTTTCTATTAACATTTCCTCACAGAACTCAGTCACTCAGTCCAACCTCACTGAGAGGGAGACAGGATCGGATTCTGAGGCCATTATAGATCCAGTCAGGGAAGGGTGAAGAGGTGGCTGGCCCATCTTCTGAGCCTTCCAGCTGCATCCCCCAAGCTCCACCTGCACCAGCAGCAGCACCAGCACCCATTGGCCTTGAAGAACCAGGCAACAGCAGCAGCCCTACTGTTCCTCTGGAGGCCTCCCCCCAGCCTGCTGTCATATCCTGCTGTGGGTGAAGAAGGTGAGAGATCCCTGCTTCTGTTACCAGGAGGCATGTTGACACGGGGGTTCTCAATTACCTGTCCAGGGCTGCCCACAATGAGGGTGAGGAGGCATATTCCCGCCGTCTGACCCGGTACCTTCATCCCTAACTCTGTGAGGTGAGGCTACGTGTGTGAGGATCAACACAGATCCTCATTGATGCATGTACACCCCACAATACCCCATATGAGGTCTTTGAGTTCTTGGAGAGGTGGCAGCTGTCACCCCGTACCTGCTGAGACTTCAACCAAACCCACAAGTGCATGCTCAACATGAATCTGACGCACCTCCTCCACGGGTGAATACACCTCAACCCATTTCCCCCCAAAACAACAGGCCCAAATGGCATCCTATAACCAACCTGCCTATGGCCACTTGTACAGACGCAGTGTTGGAGGCTGGTCCCAACTTGGGTTTGGACGACATGGCCATATTTGGGGGTATGAGTCATGTGGGTTCCACAATCCCCAGGAGTCTCATCTCCATTTTCCATATGGTCACTTTGCAACTCAACAATCTGACCCTGGCCACAACATACAGCATGGCCAAGATTATGCCCCCACACAGGGTGAAGGACAATTTGAACAACAAAGCCAGCAAGAAAGAGAGGCTGGACTCCCGCCATAACCTCTACCAACTTTCCAAAATCTATAATTTCGTTTTGGTATTTGATTTTGCTGTTGCAAAATAATATGTTTGCTTGATTGTTATGTTTAACTACATTTAAAAAATGGGCATGGCCAAATTTCTATGGCCACAAAAGCCATATGACTTCAATATGGTTTTGGTAAAAAAAATTATGTTTTGGCTTTATAAAAAAGTTAAAAATGCCAATTTTTGTCTCTTCTTACAATAATTAATACAAGATACAAAATGAAAAACAAAACTATCTATTACTTAAATCAAATGAACACACACAACAACTTAAATGAAAAAAGTATTTTTATATACACAAACATTTTAAACTTATAAAATAGATACAGCATGCTCTTGCCAGGGAGTAGCACCCTGAGGTGTCACAAATTAATTAGTGAAAATATCATGTACTTTCAGTCCAGAAAGCGGATGACACTGAGGGATCACATGTGGTCTAGGCCTACTCACATTGCCCAACACACTTTCAGCACCATCAGATGAAGAGCATTCATGAAATAGGGTAAAGTTATGTAGGACCACACATGCTTTGATTATCTCATTTATGTTGGCTTCACTCAGCGGAATGGCTGACTGGAGGACCCTTCATTTGGCACAAAGAATGCCAAAAGCACACTCCACCAGACGCCATGCGCGTGATAGGTGCAAGTTAAATATCCTACACCAATGGTCCATGTTTCAACGGGGATATGGCCTCATTACATGCCTGGTTAACTGAAAGGCCTCATCTGCAACAATGACATAAGGCACAGAATCTTGATTGGAGCCTGGAAGCTGACATTGTGGTGGTAGGTCCAACTGGTTATTGCGCAGCCATCGACCCATAATGGAAGAATTGAAGACTCTAGAGTCTCCGGTTCTCCCATAGGCCCCAATGTCTACAATTATAAACTTGTAGTGACTGTCATCCAGAGCCAACAACAAAAATTGTCATTGCTTCTCAAATCCACAGGCAATCCACAACCAGTCTTCGATATTGGGCACAGGCATGACTACTTGATGAAGTCTGGACCAGATTACAGAACAGGTAGACTGGACTATGCCTGAGACTGTAGACCTCCCAATCAAGAATTCATGATGAAGTGCTGCATAGGAAAGACCAGTTGTCAGGAAGCTAAAATAAAAAAACATTAAAACTGTTTGAAGGTTTTAAAACATCCATATAGAGCACAAGTACTGTGTGGAACTAACAAGCCAGGCTATCACTACCTTAAAAAATTGACACTGGCTATGTGAATTTAACATTAATAGCATATTCTTATTACAAAGAGTAGAGATTTCAGATATATTAATAATAAATTAACAGCAGCTGGTAAGCAGAACTAAACACATTTAGAGACACATCATCAACATAAAGTATGAGGAGGAGGAATACATACTGTAACGTAAGGAGAAGACGCTCCTCAGTAGATATACATTTACGCATCCTGGTGTCCTGAAAGGTGATCCCAGGGTGCACTGTCTCCAACAAAATTTCAAAGGTGGCCAGGCTCATGCAACAATACTGATAAAACTTGTTGGGATGTGTCCGCAGAGATGCATAGAAATGGTGGAAATGGTCTTTAGTGAGACGTTGCCTCAAAAGCGGATGAACGCACATTCGTCTCCTTCTCCTCGGATCCACTATCACTGGGTATGGCTGCCCAAAACGGCGTGACAAAACCCAGTTGTATAAGAAACGCTCAGTTGGGGTGAGCCTAAGTATGTCTGACATGTTGCCAACAAATCACCAATGCACCAACACAAGCACAGCAACAAAATGGCCAGATTGGAGGCTGCCACCTGTTGTAGAGGCAATAAATAGGGTTGCTGATGATGATTTAAATTATTTTCAGGCCTCAAAATCGTTAAATGTCAATTTTGGAAGGTTGCAAGTAAAAAACGCTATACGGAAAACATACGGTTGACATACGGAGGATTACATGCGCAAAATACGCAGCCACACCTTGCCAACGGATGACATACGGATCACTGTTCAGGGAACATTTCTGCGTATTAGGACTGTAAAAAACGGACTGTATTTTTATACATTAGGTCTGACCCCAGCCTATCTCAGCAGACTCATCCATTCAATAAATTGGTGGAAAAAACAGACAGTATAATGATGAAATTCAATTTGCATCGTATTGCTCTCTAACTTTCAATGACTATTTGCTAGCAGGTACTTTTTTAATGTTTTCTTTATGGCCTGTTTGAAAAATAGATGACATGTTGCTGGTAAAAAGAAAAGTACGTGTTATGGACGTTTACATATTCATACACAGGAAATACAACACCTACACCCAACTGGTCCCTGTGCAGACTAGAACTGCGTTAGCTGCACAACCAAAAACAGCCACTTGGACCTAAGTCCCTAAAAGGCCGTGGGATTGAGATTCTCATACCTTCTGAGGAACCAGAGGGGAGGCTGCAAAAAACTGTCAACAAGAGGAAAGGAAAGTGTGAGGTCAATTGCAAAAAAAAAAAAAACCCAGGGAAAGAAATTAAATGGGGGGCAACACATATCTTGTTATAGGATTTAGAATGCTATAAGAGCTAATACATCTAAGAAGAAACAAAGACAAGCTTGCCAGGAACAATTGATTCCAGTCCTGTCCAGAGCATGGATAGTGTTTCAACAAAAACACTCAAAACTGAAAGCAAGGAGAGATCCAGCTCCACAGACATAAAAATCTTCTTTATTGATACATGTTAAAAATTCCTAATAGCATCCATATTGGTTTAGAACAAAAAAATACTAATGCATTTCTGGGACATCAAGGTCCCTTAGTCATGGACCAAAAATTAGGTAGGTGTCCAGATCCAAGTATTGCACCTGGGCTCATCAGACTCTAGTTACACCACTGCTGGCAGCCCCAAAAAAGTTATCAGATTGGTTCAAGTCACCCTGTCTAACAGATCCCAGAAGAATCCCAGCCTTCATTCTTTAAACCCTATTCAATGAAATGAACTTACTAAAGGGCTCTCTTGGTTGCAACTACTGGGTGACTGCTGGCTGGAGAAGCAAGCTTGTAGTATGGATGATCAAACAAAGTCAGGTCATTATCAAGTGACACAAAACAAAGTACAGAAACATTAGGGAAAACAAAAGTCGGAACACAAGATGAGGTTACATACAAAAAAGTCAGTTTTTGAGAGGAATTACTGTAGATGAGCTGAGGTCAGAATCAGGATGGTAACAAATAAAATGAGTTTAGGATAAAGCCAGGTAAAAAACAGGATATCAATAGGAATAGCACCATAGATGTCTCAGACTAATGAGCACAATACAGTGTGTGGCGGTTCCCAGCAGCATGATGGGAGTTAAAGGAGAGTGTGTCAACCGCAGAAAGGAGCTGATTACACCAGCAGGGCTGCTAGACAGTACACACACCCATTTGTCTACCTGTGCAGAATCACAAATCTCAGCAACACTAGCATCTCATAGCGCAAGGTCTGCACCACTAACAGACAATGACCCTGATGTCTCTTCCATCACCCATAGTGTCAACAATGTCAAAACAGTGGAAGATGATGCTGGCACAGGTCTGGGGGTTATGTAACATTTCTGTACTGTTTTATGTTTTAACTATATAGTATACACAGAATTGTATTTCTTATGACATTGTGGCTATAATGAAAAATGACAGACACTGGTAAGACAACACTTAATTTAATATCACATACAAATAATTATGTTTGCAATAAACACCACTAACTAGAATCATTAGCTTTAATTATCAAAGGGTAATGTAGCAGAAGATTGCCAAATACATGATGTAACATTGAACTGAATATATCACAGTTACTATAAAATTGTGTAACATAATTAGACTTTATAATGTTTTGCATATTGCTCATTAGATTGTTTCCTTACGTGATATTTCTGCATATACATATAATAAAAATACCTAACATTATTAGGAAAATCTCAATATGTGTTTTGAGTCACAAGCAAATCATTCATATGATTCCTTACATCGAATCAGTAAATCATTCAAAAATATGCTGTTTGTTGTAAAGCACTTTAAAAATAATTTTCTTTATGTATGCAAGTCTGATACCTTGTGACATCTCATAAAAATTTGTCAATGTTGCAATCGCATAAATCTATCATTCTACTCTTGGTAATGACATATCAGAAAACATGTTAAACCTTCCATTTTACTATCCGCTGGGAATCTTTTTACATCACGTTTAAATCTAAATTCATTCTTTTAACAAGAAAATTGCGCATTTATGTTTTTGTATTAAAGTTAGGTTATTTTTATTTCTGAAAGGGCTGCAGAAAAATGGAAATGTAGACTAGGAAGACGAGTGGCAGAAAGGAATGAGACTTTTTTTACATCCATCCCATTTAGAGGCATTTTGACTACTATGTAATACACCGCTCATATTTTTGTAAACATTTTATTATATCTTTTCATGTGACAACACTGAAGATATTACACTTTGATACAATGTAAAGTAGTAAGTGTACAACTTGCATAACAGTGTAAATGTGGTGTGTAGGGTTGAGCGAAACGGGTCGGCCATTTTCAGAAGTCGCCGACTTTTGGCAAAGTCGGGTTTCATGAAACCCGACCCGACCCCTGTGTGGGGTCGGCCATGAGGTCGGCGATCTTCTGAATCTGGTATCGGAATTCCGATACCGAGTTCCGATATGTTTGCGATATCGGAAATCGGTATCGGAATCCATATTTAAGTGTAAAATATAGAATCAAAATAAAAAATATTGATATACTCACCCTCGGACGCGCCCTGGTACTAACTGGCAGCCTTCCTTCCTAAGAATGAGCGCGTGAATGACCTGCGGTGACGTCGCGGCTTGTGATTGGTCGCCTGAGCGGTCACATGGGCGGCCACGACCAATCACAAGCCGTGACGTCATCTAAGGCCCTTCACGCGCTCATTCTTAGGAAGGAAGGCTGCCCGAAAGAAGCCGAGGGTGAGTATATTCCTATTAGGTATATACTCACCCTCGGACGCGCCCTGCTTCTTTCCGGCAGCCTTCCTTCTTAAGAATGAGCGCGTGAAGGGCCTTAGATGACGTCACGGCTTGTGATTGGTCGCGGCCGCCCATGTGACCGCTCACGCGACCAATCAAAAGCCGTGACGTCATCTAAGGCACATCACGCGCTCATTCTTAAGAAGGAAGGCTGCCAGAAAGAAGCAGGGCGCGTCCGAGGGTGAGTATATACCTAATAGGAATATACTCACCCTCGGCTTCTTTCTGGCAGCCTTCCTTCCTAAGAATGAGCACGTGAAGGGCCTTAGATGACGTCACGGCTTGTGATTGGTCGCGGCCACCCATGTGACCGCTCACGCGACCAATCACAAGCCGTGACGTCACCGCAGGTCATTCACGCGCTCATTTTTAGGAAGGAAGGCTGCCAGTTAGTACCAGGGCGCGTCCGAGGGTGAGTATATCAATATTTTTTATTTTGATTCTTTATTTTACACTTAAATATGGATCCCAGGGCCTGAAGGAGAGTTTCCTCTCCTTCAGACCCTGGGAACCATAGTATCCCATTGCACTGCATTGGGTTTCGTGTTTCGGCCGACCCCAACCCCGACTTTTTTATAGGATCGGCCGATTTCACTCGACCCGACTTTTGAGAAAGTCGGGTTTCGTGAAACCCGACCCGATCCTATAAAAATAAAAGTCGCTCAACCCTAGTGGTGTGCCCTCTAAATAACTCAACACACAGCCTTAATGTCTAAACAAAAGTCAGTACACCCCTAAATGAAAATGGCCAAATTGTGCTTGAACGATCAATATTTTGTGTGGCCACCATCATTTTCAAGCACTGACTTAACTCTCTTGGGCATGGAGTTCACTAGAGCTTCACAGGTTGCCACTGGAATCCTCTTTCCATTCATCCATGACAACATAACAGAGTTGGTGGATGTTACAGAACCTGGTCTCCTCCAGTTTTAATTTTATGACTTGCAAAACTCTAATCCCCACCTCACATGTTTGGCACCTGTTACACAGACAATGTGCATGCAGGGATTGCCTGTAAGTCACAGTAATGAAGTAGCCATCTTGGTTGTGGCATTACTGTGATTATTTGGTCTTGTGACATCATCAGGGGTCATAAAAGAACAGGGGCTGCCTGGCTCAGCATACTGATGCCATTGCACAGCTCTATGACACTTTGTATTGGTGGGAGAGAGTGCTTTTATAGGCCTGTGTGTGCACAGTACAACAAATCAGAGTCCTGTAGTGTTGATACTGGTGCCGAAGCTGAACCATAATACTAACAGCCCTTCTAAAGGCTAATTGTTTGATTTACAATTTGTATCTCATACATTCTGCATTTAGTCTAAGGAAGGAAATAAAGATGCAAGGACAGTGGCAGAAAACAGTCTGTAGACAGGCATTAGGGCTGTGAAGTCCCTTCCAAAATATATCGCTGAGCTGGTTTTTATGTGAAATCTTTGAATATATTGTGTGTTCGATTGAGTATTACATGCTTTGTGGTAAACTTTTGTGTTATACTGTATAACACTTCAAATTTTTTCACAATTAAATTGCTCATCCAAGGAGTATCTTGTGGCATGATGTACATGTTTATGATGGATAACACTACGAAAAAGCATTAAAAATGTTGCTGGGTTAAATTTCCCACTCATAAAGTATTCCATGGTCTGGGGTACATAACTGTGATATTTATCACTCCAAAAAAAATTTTACATTTTTTTCTGGGTTAAATTACTCAATTACCCACACAGTATTCCATGGTCTGTGGTACATTTTTGTGATATACAACATTCTAAAAAAGCATTTAACAATTTTCTTGGGTTAGCTTTCTCACCCATACAGTATTCCATTGTTTGGGGTATATTACTGTGATATCCATCACTCCAAAATTGCATTTTTAAAATATTCTGGATGACATTTTTCAGCCATATCCTATTCTGTGTTCTGGGATACATTACTTTGGTATACAAAACTCCAAAAAAGTGTTAATTTTTTGTATTCAATTAGTCATTTGTACAGTGTTACGTGCTTAGTGGGTGACAAAGATTGCAGAACTAAATGAATCTTCCAAGGAAGTGACCGGAGGAATATTGGAGACAGAGGCAGGTGGCACAACAGCAGTGGTGGCAGAAGCCTGTTGTACTGATTCAACAAGTTACCCAGAACTACCAAGGCCCGAACCCAGGTCACATCCTTTATCGCTAGAGTTTTTGTGGACTGTAGACGGGAGAGCCAGGATCCAGGAACTGATGAGCGGCCTGTGGGCCTAGGCTGGTTTGAAGAGACAAATAGGCGAGCCAGGACCAGGTCTGGAGAAATGTTATTTGGCCCACTAGCTACAAGATACCGAGAGTAACTTATGAATATCAGCAGAGAAGTGGGTACATTGGAGAGTTTGGGACCCGTGATCACATCTTGTTCAACTATTGTGCAGTAAAGATGGAACACTTGCCTTGAAAGCTGCAAGAGCTGATGGCTGGAACCAGTGTCACAATACTCAATGTAGGGGCAATATTGCTGGTATGCAGTGGGTGGGATCCCAGAAGGAAGGGAGCAGGATGGACCCTTCTTGAGGAATGAACGGGCCTGGGAGAGGCTCCTTAAGGTGGCCTGAGAAAGGGCTACTATGACCCCTGAGAGAATGCACTGTCCTTGGAGTCTCCCACCTCCTATGCCGGAGCAGCCAGTGATGCAGGTGACACAGGGGGCTTTTTCCCTTTTCTAGATGTTGGTGGCTCTGGTACTACTGGAAGCCGGGTCACTTACAGCCCAAGCATCTGGGAATCGGGCTCTAGGAGGCAGGTGGAAGCAGTCTCCCCTATTTCTGAGGAAGGAGAAGAAGCAGACACCTAATAAGCACTACTGTATTACTCTCCTTATGAGTTTTTACTGGCTTTCAAATTTGTGCAAAGCCTTTATGAGTGTATGCGTAAAGCAACTACACTTTAAAATATTTGAATGAGGCCTGCCAGTTGTTGACTTTAAGGGGTCTATGGATGACCATCCTTATAATTTTTCCTGGCTTTGCATTATATGTAAAGCCTTTATAACTGTAGAAGTACATAAACCACATGTTCAAAATATTTATGTTCCAAACTTATTTCTGGATTCAAGTAATCATCCATACAGTGCTAGGGCTGACGGAACGCACCGAGTAAATATGGAGATAATATTGGTGCGTTTGCAGCCCAGGGTCCACCATGCAGGAGTGGAACCTGCTGCTAGTAACTGGCGGCACTATATGGTGGCATTACGCCTGAACAGACATGGGTTCCATCACCCGGTCTGTATAGGAGCGAACGCTGTTGCTTCACAGAGTCGGTGGGATAAAAGATAATGCTGTGCCCTGTTAACCTCACAGAGGGTCACAGCTCTCTAACGGAGCAGGTAGCATATAGTGGTCATGCAGTCAGCAACTGCACTCAAACAACTCCTCTCCAGAGGTGCCGGAATTCTAGTGGCTATACAGCCGACCCTGAGCACATGCTGACAGCGACCACAAAAGTAGCTAAGCTCATACACACATGAACTAAAGTTGATACTAGCGCATGGCCATGCGGTCATGTGAACCTTTTATAGAGGAAGCTCTTCAGGACCTTTCTAGTGGTCCAATAGGAACTGCTTCAGGACCTGAGCATATGACCCCCGACCTCCAATAAGAGGTCATCCCTTGGGCATGCCCAGTAGAGCAAAAGCAGGACTTAGTCCCAGGGGCATCTGCTCGCCACAGAACAGTGCTGGTTACAATGGCTGAGTCTGGAAGATCAGCAGTAACCAAGCGCACAGTATCTGCCTGAACCAGACACTGGGACCGGCGTTTCTGCTGCGGCTGGAGAAGAATGGGAGACTGCAGTGGAGGTGGCTCGAGATTGCCCCTGTGCAGTGGCAGGAACTCGACACCCAACATACAGTTTAACTCAGGTATTGGTACAGTGTGATGGTATGTAAAACTCCATAAAAGCATAAAAAAATTTGTCTGGGTTAAATTTCACACCTATGATCTGGGGGAATTTTCTTTGATATCTAACCCCCTAAATAAACGTTAAAAAATGTATATGGATTCAATTACTCATCCTTAGCTTATTACTTATTCTGGGGTACATGTTGTTGGCATATAACCCCCAAAAAATGATCAAAAATTCATGGGTATTATATGGCTCACCCACAGAGTATTATATGCTTTTGGGCACATTTTGGTGGTATCTACCTTTCAAAATAAATTGTTCAAAAATGTATTGTATTATATTGCTCATCCACATAATATTACATGTTCTTGGGAAATTTCAATGGTACCTAATCCTCCAACAAAGTGTTCAAAAGTACATTGTTATTGTATTTCCCTTCCGTACAGTATTGTACGTTTTGGAGGTATATAACCCTTTAAAAAATGTTACAAAATTTATTGTTATTATGTTGCTCATCCATAGGGTATTATGTCTTCTTGGGTATATTTTGGTGGTATTTAACTCTCCAAAACATTGTTCAAAAAAGTATTGGTATTACATTGCTCATCCATAGAGTATTAAATCTTCATCGGTGCATTTCCGTGGTATCTAACCCTCAAAAAAATTATTCAAAATTTTTATAGTATTATATTGCTCATCTGCAGAGTATTAGTTGTTCTTGGGTGAATTTTGGTGGTATCTAACATTCAAAAAATTGTACTAAAATGTATCTGTATTATTTTGCTCATCCAAACAATTTTACATATTCTTGGGTAGATTTTGGTGGTATATAAGCCTCCCAAAAATTGTTCAAAAATGTATCGATATCAGATTACTCATCCATAGAGTATTACATCTATTTGGGTACATTTCTGTGGTATCTAACCCTCCAAAAATTTGTTTAAAATGTATTTGATATTATACTGGTTTTCCATAGAGTATTACATGTTCTTGGGTACATGTTATTAGTATATAACCCTCAAAACAAGTTATCACTTTTTTGTGTTATATAACTCATCCATACAGTATTATGTATTCTTGAATACATTTCGGTGGTCTATATAACACAGCAAAAAAGCAGTAAGAAATTTGTCTGGATTCAGTTATCCATCCATACAGTTTTATGTACTTTCTGTTACATTTCAGTGTAGCATAAAACTCTAAAAAAATTTAGAACATTGTATTGATTTAATTACTGATCCATACAGTATTACGTGCTGATAAAAACCTTGAAAAAATGTTCATGGATTCAAAGATTCATCCATACTCTGTAACGCAGTTCTTGTTACATTTTCCTTATGCAGTAACCTATAAAAACACCGTCCAAATCCTTTTATGGATTCAAAGATTCATCCATACACTTTAATGTAGTTTTTGTTACATTTCGCTGGCATACTAAACTTGAAAAAACCTTCCAAAACTTTTTATGGATTCAGTGATTCATGCAAACACTCTAACACAGTTCATGTTCCATTTTGCTGGTGTATTAAACTCTAAAATTAATCTACAAAAAAAATGTATGGATTCAATGATTCATGCATACAGTTTAAACGTGCTTTATTCCTAGAATTAGGAATTTAGGACCTGAGAATGACGTTGCGGCTTGTGATTGGTCGCGTGGCGGTCACGTGAGCGGCACGCGACCAATCAGAAGCCTTGACATCATGGAAGGCCCTAAACGCGCTCATTTTAAGCAAAGAAGGCTGCCGGTTAACAGCGGTAAGGTGCAGGGGCCTCCGGAGAGGTGAGTATATCAATATTTTTTATTTTAATTCTTTATTTTACACATTAATATGGATCTGATACTGATTCCCGATACCACAAAAGTATGGGAACTCGGTATCGGAATTCCGATACCGCATGTATCGGCCGATACCCGATACTTGCGGTATCGGAATGCTCAACACTAGTGATAAGTATTCAGACACTTTGCTCAGTATTCAGTTGAAGCACCCTTTTGAGCTACTACAGCCATGAGTCTTCTAGGGAATGATGGAACAAGCTTTTCACACCTGGATTTGGGGATCCTCTTCCATTCTTCCTTGCAGAGCCTCTCCAGTTCCGTCAGGTTGAATGTGAAGGTTGATGGACAGCCATTTTAAGGTCTCTCCAGAGATACTCATTTGGGTTTAGGTCAGGGCTCTGGCTGGGCTCGGCCAGTGAAGAATGGTCACAGAGTTGTTCTGAAGCCACTCCTTTGTTATTTTAGCTGTGTGCTTAGGGTCATTGTCTTGTTCAAAGGTGAACCTTCTGCCAAGTCTGAGGTCCAGAGCACTCTGGAAGAGGTTTTCATCTGGGATTAGTGTTGAGCATTCCGATACCGCAAGTATCGGATATCGGCCAATATTTGCAGTATCGGAATTCCGATACCGAGTTCCGATATATTTGTGATATCGGAAATCGGAATCGGAAGTTCCCAGTGTATGGTTCCCAGGGTCTGGAGGAGAGGAGACTCTCCTTCAGGCCCTGGGATCCATATTCATGTAAAAAATAAAGAATAAAAATAAAAAATATGGATATACTCACCCCTCCGACGGAGCCTGGACCTCAGACGTGCAACCGGCAGCCACCGTTCCTAAGAATGAGCGAGTGAAGGACCTGCGATGACGTCGCAGCTTGTGATTGGTCGCGTGAGCGGTCACATGAGCGGTCACGTGACCAATCACAAGCCGCAACGTCATCGCAGGTCTTTACAGCGGTTACTACCAGGGCGCGTCAGAGGGTGAGTATATCCCTATTTTTTATTTTTATTCTTTATTTTACACATGAATATGGATCCCAGGGCCTGAAGGAGAGTTTCCTCTCCTTCAGACCCTGGGAACCATCCAGGATACCTTCCGATACTTGTGTCCCATTGACTTGTATTGGTATCGGGTATCGGTATCGGCGATATCCGATATTTTTTGGATATCGGCCGATACCATCCGATACCGATACTTTCAAATATCGGAAGGTATCGCTCAACACTATCCGGGATATCTCTGCACTTGGCTGCATTCATGTTTCCTTCAATGACTACCATTTGTCCTGTCCTTGCAGATGAAAAATACCCCCATAGCATGATGCTGCCACAACCATGTTTTACTGTTGGGATTGCATTGGGCAGGTGATTAGCAGCGCCTGGTTTTCTCCACACATACCGCTTAGAATTATCACAAAAAAGGTCTATCTTCGTCTCATCAGACCAAGGAAGCTTATTTCTCATAGTCTGTGAGTCCTTCATGTGTTTTTTTAGCAAAGTATATGTGGGCTTTCATATGCCTTGCACTGAGGAGAGACTTCCGTCGGACCACTCTGCCATAAAGGCCCAACTGGTGGAGGGCTGCAGTGATAGTTGACTTTGTGGAACTTTCTCCCATCTCCCTACTGCATCTCTGGAGCTCAGCCACAGTGATCTTGGGGTTCTTCTTTACCTCTCTCACCAAGGTTCTTCTCCTACGATTGCTCAGTTTGGCTGGACAGCCAGGTCTAGGAAGACTTCTGGTGGTCTCAGTCTTCTTCCATTTAAGGATTATGGAGGACACTCTGCTCTTAGGAACCTTGAGTATTGCAGAAATTCTGTTGTAACCTTGGCCAGATCTGTGCCTTGCCACAATTCTGTCTCTGAACTTCTTGGCCAGTTCCATTGACCTTATGATTCTGATTTGGTCTGACATGCACTGTGAGCTGTGAGGTCTTATATGGACACATGCGTGCCTTTCCAAATCAAGTCCTATCAGTTTAATTAGACACAGCTGGCCACAACTGACTTAAATATGAGTGTCTGAGCAAAGGGACTGAATACTTATGACTAGGGTTGAGCGAAACGGATCGGTCATTTTCAAAAGTCGCCGACTTTTGGCAAAGTCGGGTTTCATGAAACCCGATCCGATCCCAGCGTGGGATCGGCCATGCGGTACACGATCTTCGCACCAAAGTCGCGTTTCCTATGACGCTTAAAGCGCCATTTCTCAGCCAATGAAGGTGCACGCAGAGTGTGGGTAGCGTGATGACATAGATCCTGGTTTCCACCATCTTAGAGAAGGGCATGGAAGTGATTGGCTTGCTTTCTGCGGCATCACAGGGGCTATAAAGGGGCGTTCCAGCCGACCGCCATCTTACTGCTGCTGATCTGAGCGTAGGGAGAGGATGCTGCCGCTTCGTCAGAAGCAGGGATAGAGTTAGGCAGGGTAAATTAACCCCAAAACCACTTGTGCTGTAGCGATTTCCACTGTCCAACACCACCTTTTCTTTGCAGGGACAGTGGAGGCTTGATTTCTGTGCAACAGCTCTGTAGGTTATAAGGCTCCCTGATAGCTGCGTTGCTGTGTGTACGCCGCTGTACAAACCAACTGCTTTTTTCAAAGCACAAATCCTGTTGCTCCTTCCTTTCTTTTCACAGCTATCTTGTTTGTTTGTCCACACTTTTGACTTTTGTGTGCAGCAGTCCTTTTTATTGCTGCCTGCCATACATTTCTGAGATTACTGTAGGGAGATAGTAATTGTAGTACAGTCCCTTTTTTTTTTGTTACATCTCTTCAAGCCACTTTCTGCCACAGAAAATATACTCTAATACAGTGGCCCAGATTTATTCACTAGTGTCCCTGCAAAAAAAAAAGGGGCAGATTAAAATTGGCAAATCTGCATCAGTGCCAGTCCTGTCTGTGGCATCTGTCTTTCATTTTCTGCCACAGAAAACCTACTGTATAACAGTGGGCCTGATTTCTTCACAATTCTCACAGAACAAAAAAAAAAGTGGGAGATTAAGATTGGTAAATCTGCATCAGTGCCAGTCCTGTGTGTGGCATCTGTCTTTGTTTTTCTGCCACAGAAAACCTACTGTATAACGGTGGGCCTGATTTCTTCACAATTCTCCCAGAAAAAAATAAAACAAGTGGGAGATTAAGATTGGCAAATCTGCATCAGTGCCAGTCCTGTGTGTGGCATCTGTCTTTGTTTTTCTGCCACAGAAAACCTACTGTATAACAGTGGGCCTGATTTCTTCACAATTCTCACAGAACAAAAAAAAAAAGTGGGAGATTAAGATTGGCAAATCTGCATCAGTGCCAGTCCTGTGTGTGGCATCTGTCTTTCTTTTTCTGCCACAGAAAACCTACAGTATAACAGTGGGCCTGATTAAATCACTTGTCTCCCATATCCAAAACAAAAATTAAAATAAAGGGAAAATAATCTTTCCAAATCTGTGCATCTGTGCGAGTGCTGTCTGTGGTATCTGTCAGTCATTTTGTGCCACAGGAACTATACCATGATATAGTGGGCCTGATTAAATCCCTTGTCTCCCATATAAAAAAGAGGGACATTTCTATTGCCAGTGTGTGCATCTGCGTCAGTCCTGTTAGTGTCATATTTGCCAGCCTCTTTCTGCCAATCAAACTGTGTAGTGTAATACAGTGGGCCTGATTTTTCCCTGCATTCTCCCACACATAAAGAGGGACATTTCTATTGCCATTGTGTGCATCTGCATCAGTCCTGTTAGTGCCATATCTGCCAGCCTCTTTCTGCCATTCAAACAGTGTAGTATAATACAGTGGGCCTGATTTTTCCCTGCATTCTCCCACACATAAAGAGGGACATTTCTATTGCCAGTGTGTGCTGTTGTGAATTCTGCTCTTGGGCTCCCTCCAGTGGTTGTTGGTGGTAGTGCAGTTGTCTTGGGGTTGTAATCCGGGCAGGTGTTTCTGCTGATTGCAGCTCTATTAGGTATTTAGGTGTGCAGGATCCATGAGTCTGTGCCAGTTGTCCATTGTACTTGGAGGGATTGCATCTCTCTGGCTCCTCATGCCCTGCTGCCAATTCATCTAAGATAAGTGTCTGGTTTTTTGTCTCTGTGCACACATGCTGTGTGCTTTGCAATTCAGTGCAATTTATTGTGTATTTGTCCAGCTTAGACTTTGTTTGGATTTTTCAGTCATGCTGGATTCTCAGGAGATGCAGATATACTTTCTATGTCTTTAGTTAGATGTGGAATATTTGTATTATCTGCTGTGGATATTTTTAGGATTTTAATACTGACCGCTTAGAATTCTGTCCTATCCTTTTCTATTTAGCTAGAAGTGCCTCTTTTGCTAAATCCTATTTTTCTGCCTGCGTGTGTCTTTCCTCTTATACTCACAGTCAATATTTGTGGGGGGCTGCCTATCCTTTGGGGTTCTGCTCTGAGGCAAGATAGAATTCCCATTTCCATCTATAGGGGTATTTAGTCCTCCGGCTGTGTCGAGATGTCTAGGACGTGTTAGGTACATCCCACGGCTACTTCTAGTTGCGGTATTAGTTTAGGGTTTGCGGCAAGTACAGGTGCCACCTACTCCTGAGAAAGTCTCTCATGCAGCTCCAAGGTCACCAGATCAAAACAGTACAACTGGCCTACAATGAGTTAAATGCATCTCAGAAGAAGGGAAGAAAGAGCCATTTTTTTCTGTAGCCTGCTGTGTCTTTTCTTCCCTCTTTTCCTCTGGGTGACTGAGGAGTCTTGTGCTAGCATGGATGTTCAGGGATTAGTTTCTCATGTAGACCAGCTTGCTGCTAGGGTACAGGATATTTCTGATTATATTGCTCAGACTCCGCTTTTAGAGCCTAGGATTCCTACTCCTGATTTGTTTTTTGGGGACAGGTCCAAATTTTTGAGTTTTAAAAACAACTGTAAACTGTTTTTTGCTCTGAAGCCTCGTTCCTCTGGTGGACCCATTCAGCAGATTAAAATTGTCATCTCCCTGCTGCGTGGCGATCCTCAGGATTGGGCATTTTCCCTGGAATCTGGGAATCCGGCCTTGCTTAATGTAGATGCTTTTTTTCAGGCTCTAGGATTATTATATGATGAACCAAATTCTGTGGATCAAGCGGAGAAGACCTTGTTGGCCCTGTCTCAGGGTCAAGAAGTGGCAGAATTGTATTGTCAGAAATTTAGAAAATGGTCTGTGCTGACTAAATGGAATGAGGATGCTTTGGCGGCAATTTTCAGAAAGGGTCTTTCTGAATCTGTTAAAGATGTTATGGTGGGGTTTCCCACGCCTGTTGGTCTGAGTGATTCTATGTCTCTGGCCATTCAGATCGATCGGCGCTTGCGGGAGCGCAGAACTGTGCGCGCTGTGGCGTTGTCCTCAGAGCAGATGCCTGAGCCTATGCAGTGTGATAGGATTCTGTCTAGAACGGAACAACAAGGATTCAGATGTCAGAATAGGTTGTGTTTTTATTGTGGCGATGCTTCTCATGTCATTTCAGTCTGCCCAAAGCGTACAAAGAGAATCGCTAGTTCAGTTACCATCGGAACTGTACAACCTAAATTTCTGTTATCTGTGACCTTGATCTGCCCATTGTCATCATTTTCTGTCATGGCGTTTGTGGATTCAGGCGCCGCTTTGAACTTAATGGACTTTGAATTTGCCAGGCGTTGTGGTTTCCCCTTGCAGTCTTTGCAGAACCCTATTCTTTTAAGGGGCATTGATGCTACACCTTTGGCTAAAAATAAACCCCAGTTTTGGACACAGGTGGCCATGCACATGGCGCCAGCCCATCAGGAAGATTGTCGATTTCTGGTGTTGCATAATTTGCATGATGCTATTGTGCTGGGTTTTCCATGGTTGCAGATACATAATCCTGTGTTGGATTGGAAGTCTATGTCTGTGACTAGTTGGGGTTGTCAGGGGGTTCATAATGACGTTCCTGTGATGTCAATCTCGTCTTCCTCCTCTTCTGAAGTTCCAGAGTTTTTGTCTGATTTTCAGGATGTATTCGATGAGCCCAAGTCCAGTTCCCTTCCGCCGCATAGGGACTGTGATTGTGCTATTGACTTGATTCCAGGCTGTAAGTTTCCTAAGGGCCGACTTTTCAACCTGTCTGTGCCGGAACATACCGCCATGCGGAGTTATGTTAAGGAGTCTTTGGAGAAAGGGCATATTAGGCCATCTTCTTCACCGTTGGGAGCGGGATTTTTTTTGTTGCTAAGAAGGATGGCTCCTTGAGACCCTGTATTGATTATCGCCTCTTGAATAAGATCACGGTCAAGTTTCAATACCCTTTACCTTTGCTTTCCGATTTATTTGCCAGGATTAAGGGGGCTAGTTGGTTTACTAAGATTGACCTTCGGGGGGGCATATAATCTTGTTCGTATTAAGCAGGGTGACGAATGGAAAACTGCGTTTGATACGCCCGAAGGCCATTTTGAATACCTTGTGATGCCATTCGGGCTCTCTAATGCTCCATCTGTTTTTTAGTCCTTCATGCATGATATCTTCCGGAATTATCTTGATAAATTCATGATTGTTTATTTGGATGACATCTTAATTTTTTCCGATGATTGGGAGTCTCATGTGAAACAGGTCAGGATGGTATTTCAGATCCTTCGTGATAATGCTTTGTTTGTGAATGGGTCTAAGTGTCTCTTTGGAGTGCAGAAGGGTTTTTTTGGGGGCTTCATTTTTTCTCCCTCATCTATAGAGATGGATCCGGTTAAGGTTCAGGCCATTCATGATTGGATTCAGCCCACATCCGTGAAGAGCCTTCAGAAATTTTTGGGCTTTGCTAATTTTTATCGCCGTTTCATTGCTAACTTCTCCAGTGTGGTTAAACCCCTGACCGATTTGACGAAGAAAGGCGCTGATGTAACGAATTGGTCATCTGTGGCTGTCTCTGCCTTTCAGGAGCTTAAACGCCGATTTACTTCTGCCCCGGTGTTGCGTCAGCCAGATGTTTCTCTTCCGTTTCAGGTTGAGGTTGACGCTTCTGAGATTGGGGCAGGGGCCGTTTTGTCTCAGAGGAATTCTGATGGTTCCTTGATGAAACCGTATGCCTTCTTTTCCCGTAAGTTTTCGCCTGCTGAACGCAATTATGATGTCGGTAATCGGGAGTTGTTGGCTATGAAGTGGGCGTTTGAGGAATGACGACATTGGCTTGAGGGAGCCAAGCACCGTATTGTGGTCTTGACCGATCATAAAAATCTGATTTACCTCGAATCTGCCAAACCGCTGAATCCTAGACAGGCTTGATGGTCCCTGTTTTTCTCCCGTTTTGATTTTGAGGTTTCGTATCTTCCGGCTCCTAAGAATATTAAGGCTGATGCCCTCTCTAGGAGTTTTTTGCCTGATTCTCCTGAGGTACTTGAGCCGGTCGGCATTCTGAAGGAAGGGGTGGTCCTTTCTGCCATTTCCCCTGATTTGCGACGGGTTCTGCAGGAATTTCAGGCTGACAAACCTGACCGCTGTCTAGTGGGGAAACTGTTTGTTCCTGATAGATGGACTAGTAGAGTGATTTCTGAGGTTCATTGTTCTGTGTTGGCTGGCCATCCTGGTATTTTTGGTACCAGAGATTTGGTTGGTAGGTCCTTTTGGTGGCCTTCTTTGTCATGTGATGTGCGTTCTTTTGTGCAGTCCTGTGGGACTTGTGCGCGGGCCAAGCCTTGTTGTTCCCATGCTAGTGGGTTGCTTTTGCCTTTGCCGGTCCCTGAGAGGCCCTGGATGCATATTTCTATGGATTTTATTTCAGATCTTCCGGTTTCCCAGAGGATGTCGGTTATCTGAGTGGTTTGTGACTGGTTTTCTAAGATGGTTCATTTGGTACCTTTGCCTAAATTGCCTTCCTCTTCTGATTTGGTTCCGTTGTTTTTTCAGCATGTGGTCCGTTTGCATGGTATTCCGGAGAATATTGTGTCTGACAGAGGTTCCCAGTTTGTTTCTAGGTTTTGGCGGGCCTTTTGTGCTAGGCTGGGCATTGATTTGTCTTTTTCTTCCGCATTTCATCCTCAGACAAATGGCCAGTCCGAGCGAACTAATCAGACTTTGGAAACTTATTTGAGATGCTTTGTGTCGGCTGATCAGGATGATTGGGTGGCTTTCTTGCCATTGGCCGAGTTTGCCCTTAATAATCGGGCTAGTTCGGCTACCTTGGTTTCGCCCTTCTTTTGTAATTTTGGTTTTCATCCTCGTTTTTCTTCAGGGCAAGTTGAACCTTCTGATTGTCCTGGTGTGGATTCTGTGGTTGACAGGTTGCAGCAGATTTGGGCTCATGTGGTGGACAATTTGGTGTTGTCTCAGGAGGAGGCTCAGCGTTTTGCTAACCGTCGTCGGTGTGTTGGTTCCCGGCTTCGGGTTGGGGATTTGGTCTGGTTGTCTTCCCGTCATGTTCCTATGAAGGTTTCTTCCCCTAAGGTTAAGCCTCGTTTTATTGGTCCTTATAGGATTTCTGAGATTATCAATCCGGTGTCTTTTTGTTTGGCCCTTCCGGCCTCTTTTGCCATCCATAATGTTTTCCATAGATCTTTATTGCGGAAATATGTGGTGCCCGTTGTTCCCTCTGTTGATCCTCCTTCTCCTGTGTTGGTTGATGGGGAGTTGGAGTATGTGGTTGAGAAGATTTTGGATTCTCGCTTTTTGAGGTGGAGGCTTCAGTACCTTGTCAAATGGAAGGGTTATGGCCAGGAGGATAATTCTTGGGTTTTTGCCTCTGATGTCCATGCCGCTGATTTGGTCCGTGCCTTTCATCTGGCTTGCCCTGATCGGCCTGAGGGCTCTGGTGAGGGTTCAGTGACCCCTCTTCAAGGGGGGGGTACTGTTGTGAATTCTGCTCTTGGGCTCCCTCCAGTGGTTGTTGGTGGTAGTGCAGTTGTCTTGGGGTTGTAATCCGGGCAGGTGTTTCTGCTGATTGCAGCTCTATTAGGTATTTAGGTATGCAGGATCCATGAGTCTGTGCCAGTTGTCCATTGTACTTGGAGGGATTGCATCTCTCTCTGGCTCCTCATGCCCTGCTGCCAATTCATCTAAGATAAGTGTCTGGATTTGTCTCTGAGCACACATGCTGTGTGCTTTGCAATTCAGCGCAATTTATTGTGTTTTTGTCCAGCTTAGACTTTGTTTGGATTTTTCAGTCATGCTGGATTCTCAGGAGATGCAGATATACTTTCTATGTCTTTAGTTAGATGTGGAATATTTGTATTATCAGCTGTGGATATTTTTAGGATTTTAATACTGACCGCTTAGAATTCTGTCCTATCCTTTTCTATTTAGCTAGAAGTGCCTCTTTTGCTAAATCCTGTTTTTCTGCCTGCGTGTTTCTTTCCTCTTATACTCACAGTCAATATTTGTGGGGGGCTGCCTATCCTTTGGGGTTCTGCTCTGAGGCAAGATAGAATTCCCATTTCCATCTGTAGGGATATTTAGTCCTCCGGCTGTGTCGAGATGTCTAAGACGTGTTAGGTACATCCCACGGCTACTTCTAGTTACGGTGTTAGTTTAGGGTTTGCGGTCAGTACAGGTGCCACCTACTCCTGAGAAAGTCTCTCATGCGGCTCCAAGGTCACCAGATCATAACAGTGTGCATCTGCGTCAGTCCTGTTAGTGCCATATCTGCCACCCTCTTTCTGCCATTCAAACAGTGTAGTATAATACAGTGGGCCTGATTTTTCCCTGCATTCTCCCACACATGAAGAGGGACATTTCAATTGCCAGTGTGTGCTGTTGTGAATTCTGCTCTTGGGCTCCCTCCGGTGGTTGTTGGTGGTAGTGCAGTTGTCTTGGGGTTGTAATCCGGGCAGGTGTTTCTGCTGATTGCAGCTCTATTAGGTATTTAGGTATGCAGGATCCATGAGTCTGTGCCAGTTGTCCATTGTACTTGGAGGGATTGCATCTCTCTGGCTCCTCATGCCCTGCTGCCAATTCATCTAAGATAAGTGTCTGGTTTTTTGTCTCTGTGCACACATGCTGTGTGCTTTGCAATTCAGTGCAATTTATTGTGTATTTGTCCAGCTTAGACTTTGTTTGGATTTTTCAGTCATGCTGGATTCTCAGGAGATGCAGATATACTTTCTATGTCTTTAGTTAGATGTGGAATATTTGTATTATCAGCTGTGGATATTTTTAGGATTTTAATACTGACCGCTTAGAATTCTGTCCTATCCTTTTCTATTTAGCTAGAAGTGCCTCTTTTGCTAAATCCTGTTTTTCTGCCTGCGTGTTTCTTTCCTCTTATACTCACAGTCAATATTTGTGGGGGGCTGCCTATCCTTTGGGGTTCTGCTCTGAGGCAAGATAGAATTCCCATTTCCATCTGTAGGGATATTTAGTCCTCCGGCTGTGTCGAGATGTCTAAGACGTGTTAGGTACATCCCACGGCTACTTCTAGTTACGGTGTTAGTTTAGGGTTTGCGGTCAGTACAGGTGCCACCTACTCCTGAGAAAGTCTCTCATGCGGCTCCAAGGTCACCAGATCATAACAGTGTGCATCTGCGTCAGTCCTGTTAGTGCCATATCTGCCACCCTCTTTCTGCCATTCAAACAGTGTAGTATAATACAGTGGGCCTGATTTTTCCCTGCATTCTCCCATACATAAAGAGGGACATTTCTATTGCCAGTGTGTGCTGTTGTGAATTCTGCTCTTGGGCTCCCTCCGGTGGTTGTTGGTGGTAGTGCAGTTGTCTTGGGGTTGTAATCCGGGCAGGTGTTTCTGCTGATTGCAGCTCTATTAGGTATTTAGGTATGCAGGATCCATGAGTCTGTGCCAGTTGTCCATTGTACTTGGAGGGATTGCATCTCTCTGGCTCCTCATGCCCTGCTGCCAATTCATCTAAGATAAGTGTCTGGTTTTTTGTCTCTGTGCACACATGCTGTGTGCTTTGCAATTCAGTGCAATTTATTGTGTATTTGTCCAGCTTAGACTTCGTTTGGATTTTTCAGTCATGCTGGATTCTCAGGAGATGCAGATATACTATCTATGCCTTTAGTTAGATGTGGAATATTTGTATTATCTGCTGTGGATATTTTTAGGATTTTAATACTGACCGCTTAGAATTCTGTCCTATCCTTTTCTATTTAGCTAGAAGTGCCTCTTTTGCTAAATCCTGTTTTTCTGCCTGCGTGTGTCTTTCCTCTTATACTCACAGTCAATATTTGTGGGGGGCTGCCTATCCTTTGGGGTTCTGCTCTGAGGCAAGATAGAATTCCCATTTCCATCTATAGGGGTATTTAGTCCTCCGGCTGTGTCGAGATGTCTAGGACGTGTTAGGTACATCCCACGGCTACTTCTAGTTGCGGTGTTAGTTTAGGGTTTGCGGTCAGTACAGGTGCCACCTACTCCTGAGAAAGTCTCTCATGCGGCTCCAAGGTCACCAGATCATAACAGTGTGCATCTGCGTCAGTCCTGTTAGTGCCATATCTGCCAGCCTCTTTCTGCCAATCAAACTGTGTAGTGTAATACAGTGGGCCTGATTTTTCTCTGTATTCTCCCACACATAAAGAGGTACATTTCTATTGCCAGTGTGTGCATCTGCGTCAGTCCTGTTAGTGCCATATCTGCCAGCCTCTTTCTGTCAAACTGTGTAGTGTAATACAGTGGGCCTGATTTTTCCCTGCATTCTCCCACACATAAAGAGGGACATTTCTATTTCCAGTGTGTGCATCTGCGTCAGTCCAGTTAGTGTCATATCTGCCAGCCTCTTTCTGCCAATCAAACAGTGTAGTGTAATACAGTAGGCCTGATTTTTCCCTACATTCTCCCACACATAAAGAGGGACATTTATATTGCCAGTGTGTGCATCTGCGTCAGTCCTGTTAGTGTCATATCTGCCAGCCTCTTTCTGCCAATCAAACTGTGTAGTGTAATACAGTGGGCCTGATTTTTTCCTGCATTCTCACACACATAAAGAGTGTCATTTCTATTGCCAATGTGTGCATCTGCGTCAGTCCTGTTAGTGCCATATCTGCCAGCCTCTTTCTGCCAATCAAACTGTGTAGTGTAATACAGTGAGCCTGATTTTTCCCTGCATTCTCCCACACATAAAGAGGGAAATTTCTATTGCCATTGTGTGCATCTGCGTCAGTCCTGTTAGTGCCATATCTGCCAGACTCTTTCTGTCAATCAAACAGTGTAGTGTAATACAGAGGGCCTGATTTTTCCCTGCATTCTCCCACACATAAAGAGGGACATTTCTATTGCCAGTGTGTGCATCTGCGTCAGTCCTGTTAGTGCAATATCTGCCAGCCTCTTTCTGCCAATCAATCTGTGTAGTGTAATACAGTGGGCCTGATTTTTTCCTGAATTCTCCCACACATAAAAAAGGGAGATTTAAATTCACAACAAGTTCTCGTACACCTTCTACCTGGTTTTACAGGACCACATAACGGTTGTTAGTTTGATTACATTTTTCTAAGAATGAGGAAGTCTGCTGGAAGAGGTCGTGGCCGTGGGCGTTCATTGCCAGCTGGTAATGTGTTATGGTTCTGGTGGTAAGAACACATGAACTGACCTGATAGGTAAACCAAAAAATAGGACAAGCTCTGGGAATGTGGGAACTTTACTGACCGCAATCCTGATCCTATCAACACACACTATAGGCAGCCGTGGAGCGTTCCTAACTCGGCCTAGACGCCTCTACACAGCCTGAGGAACTAGCTACCCCTAGAGAGAAACAAAGCCTCACTTGCCTCAGAGAAATTTTCCCCAAAGTGAGAGCAGCCCCCACAAATAATGACGGTGAGTTAAGAGGAAAACACAAACATAGAAATGAAAATAGGTTTTAGCAAATGAGGCCCGCTAATAACTAAATAGTCAGAGGATAGCAAGGAATCTGTGCGGTCAGTATAAAATACTACAAAAATTATCCACGCAGAGAATACAAAAAAGACCCCCACACCGACTCACGATGTGAGGGGCGCAACTCCGCACCCCAGGGCTTCCAGCTAGCAATCAAATAGCATATAAGCAAGCTGGACTGAACACATCATATACTGAGAATCATTTTCAAATAGCAGTGAGCAAAAATAGACTAGCATGAACTTAGCTTCTCCACGAAGAGACAGGTCACAAAGGAAGTCCCAGAGAGATCTGAACCAGTACTGAATACAACGACAGCAGGCAACAAGTAAAGGTCCAGGTGGAGTTATATAGGCAGCAAGCCTAGCAGGAAACGAGGCAGCTGGAGTACAGCTACAGACCAGCCGTAACACTCAAAGCCACCAGAGGGAGCCCATGAACAGAACTCACAAAGTACCACTCATGACCACAGGAGGGAGCCCGAGAACGGAATTCACAACAGTACCCCCCCCTTGAGGAGGGGTCACCAAACCCTCACCAGAGCCCCCAGGCCGATCAGGACGAGCCAAATTAAAGGCACAAACCAAATCAGCAGCATGGACATCAGAGGCAACAACCCAGGAATTATCCTCCTGACCATAGCCCTTCCATTTAACCAAGTACTGAAGCTTCCGTCTCGAAATACGAGAATCCAAGATCTTCTCCACCACATACTCCAATTCTCCCTCGACCAACACCGGAGCAGGAGGATCAACAGAAGGAACCACAGGCACCACATACCTCCGCAACAATGACCTATGGAACACATTATAAATGGCAAAAGATGCTGGGAGGTCCAAACGAAATGACACAGGATTGAGGACTTCCGAAATCTTATAAGGACCGATGAAACGAGGTTTAAACTTAGGAGAGGAAACCTTCATAGGAACGTAACGAGATGACAACCATACCAAATCCCCCACACGAAGTATGGGACCCACACAGCGACGGCGGTTAGCAAAGCGCTGAGCTTTCTCCTGTGACAACGTCAAATTGTCCACCACGTGGTTCCAAATCTGCTGCAACCTATCCACCACAGAATCCACCCCAGGACAGTACGAAGGCTCAACCTGACCCGAGGAAAAACGAGGATGAAAACCAGAATTACAAAAAAAAAGGCGAAACTAAAGTAGCAGAACTAGCCCGATTATTGAGGGCTAACTCAGCCAATGGCAAAAAAGTCACCCAATCATCCTGATCAGCAGAAACAAAACATCTCAGATAAGCTTCCAAGGTCTGATTAGTTCGTTCGGTTTGGCCATTTGTCTGAGGATGGAAGGCCGAAGAAAAAGACAAATCAATGCCCATCTTCGCACAAAAGGACCGCCAAAATCTGGACACAAACTGGGATCCTCTGTCAGACACAATGTTCTCCGGAATACCATGCAAACGAACCACATTCTGAAAAAACAGCGGAACCAAATCAGAGGAGGAGGGCAACATAGGCAAGGGCACCAAATGGACCATTTTAGAAAAACGATCACAAACCACCCAGATGACAGACATCCTCTGAGAGACTGGAAGATCCGAAATAAAATCCATGGAAATATGCGTCCAAGGCCTCTTCGGGACAGGCAAAGGCAAAAGCAATCCACTGGCACGAGAACAGCAAGGCTTGGCCCGAGCACAAATCCCACAGGACTGCACAAAGGAATGCACATCCCGCGACAAGGAAGGTCACCAAAAGGACCTGGCCACCAGATCCCTGGTACCAAAAATCCCAGGATGACCCGCTAACACCGAAGAATGAACCTCGGAAATAACTCTACTGGTCCATCTATCCGGGACAAACAGTCTCTCCGGTGGGCAACGGTCAGGTCTATTGGCCTGAAATTCCTGCAGCACCCGCCGCAAATCAGGGGAGATGGCAGACAAAATCACCCCCTCTCTGAGGATACCAGCCGGCTCAGAAACTCCCGGAGAGTCAGGTACAAACCTCCTAGAAAGGGCATCAGCCTTCACATTCTTTGAGCCCGGAAGGTACGAAACCATGAAATCAAAACGGGAGAAAAACAGCGACCAACGAGCTTGTCTAGGATTTAACCGCTTGGCAGATTCGAGATAAATCAAATTCTTGTGATCCGTCAAGACCACCACGCGATGCTTGGCTCCCTCAAGCCAATGTCGCCACTCCTCGAATGCCCACTTCATTGCCAACAACTCCCGATTACCAACATCATAATTCCGCTCAGCAGGCGAAAACTTTCTAGAAAAGAAAGCACATGGTCTCATCACCGAGCCATCAGAGCTTCTCTGTGACAAGACAGCCCCTGCTCCAATCTCAGAAGCATCAACCTCGACCTGAAAGGGAAGAGAGACATCAGGCTGACGCAAGACAGGAGCCGAAGAAAACCGACGTTTCAGCTCCTGAAAGGCCTCAACGGCCGCAGAAGACCAATTCGTCACATCAGCACCCTTTCTAGTCAAATCCGTCAAAGGTTTAACCACACTGGAAAAATTAGTGATGAAGCGACGGTAAAAATTAGCAAAGCCCAAGAACTTCTGAAGACTCTTCACCGATGTAGGATGAGTCCAGTCATAGATGGCCTGGACTTTAACTGGATCCATCTCGATAGTAGAAGGGGAAAAAATAAGCCCAAAAAGGAAACCTTCTGGACTCCAAAGAGACATTTAGAGCCCTTCACAAACAAGGCATTGGCACGCAGGACCTGAAACACCATCCTGACCTGCTTCACATGAGACTCCCAATCATTAGAAAAGACCAAAATATCATCCAGGTACACAATCATAAATCTATCCAGATACTCTCGGAAGATGTCGTGCATGAAGGACTGAAACACGGAAGGGGCATTAGAAAGCCCAAAAGGCATCACCAAGTACTCAAAATGACCTTCGGGCGTATTAAATGCTGTTTTCCATTCATCGCCCTGCTTTATATGCACAAGATTATAAGCTCCTCGAAGATCTATCTTGGTGAACCAACTAGCCTACCTAATCCGAGCAAACAGATCGGACAGCAGAGGCAAAGGGTACTGAAATTTGACCGTGATTTTATTTAGAAGGCGATAATCTACACAGGGTCTCAGAGAACCATCCTTCTTGGCCACAAAAAAGAACCCTGCACCCAAAGGTGACGAGGACGGACGAATATGCCCTTTCTCCAAAAACTCCTTTATATAAGTCCGCATAGCGGTATGTTCTGATACAGATAAATTAAAAAGTCGACTCTTAGGGAACTTACTACCAGGAATCAAATTTATAGCACAATCACAATCCCTATGAGGAGGTAGGGCACTGAATATGGGCTCATCAAATACATCCTGGTAATCCGACAAAAATTCAGGGACTTCAGAAGGAGTAGAAGAAGCAATTGACACCAAAGGAACATCGCCATGTACCCCTTGACAACCCCAACTTGACACAGACATTGCTTTCCAATCCAGGACTGGATTATGAGCCTGCAGCCATGGCAGACCCAACACGACAATATCATGCAAATTATGTAACACCAGAAAGCGAATAACCCCCTGATGTGAAGGAGTTATGCACATAGTTACTTGAGTCCAGTACTGAGGCTTATTCTTGGCCAATGGCATAGCATCAATTCCCTTTTGTGGAATAGGGAATTGCAATGGTTCCAAGATAAAACCACAGCGCCTGGCAAATTACAAATCCATCAAATTCAGGGCAGCGCCTGAATCCACAAAAGCCATAACTGAGTAGGATGACAGAGAGCAAATCAAAGTAACAGACAAAATGAATTTAGGCTGTACAGTACCAATGGTGACAGACTTAGCGAACCTTTTTGTGCGCTTAGAACAGTCAGAGATAACATGAGTGGAGTCACCACAGTAAAAGCACAACCCATTCTGACGTCTGTGATTTTGCCGTTCAATTCTGGTCAGAATCCTGTCACATTGCATAGACTCAGGCTTCTGTTCAGAAAACACCGCCAGATGGTGCACAGGTTTGCGCTCCCGCAAACGCCGATCAATCTGAATGGCCAAAGACATTGACTCATTCAGACCCGCAGGCGTGGGGAACCCCACCATAACATCCTTAAGGGCTTCAGAAAGACCCTTTCTGAAAATCGCTGCCAGGGCACACTCATTCCATTGAGTGAGCACAGACCACTTCCTAAACTTCTGACAGTAAACCTCTGCTTCATCCTGACCCTGAGAGAGAGCCAGCAAAATCTTTTCTGCCTGGTCCACTAGATTAGGTTCCTCATAAAGCAATCCAAGCGCCAGAAAAAATGCATCCACATTTAGCAATGCAGGATCTCCTGGCGCCAGGGAGAATGCCCAATCTTGAGGGTCACCAGAAGAACGAGGTCTCAGAGAAAGAAACAATTTGCAATTATTTTTGAAATTCTAAAACCTAGACCTATTTCCAGAGAACAGCTCAGGAATTGGTATTTTAGGTTCTGACATAGGACTGTGAATTACATAATCCTGAATGCTTTGTATCCTTGTAGCGAGCTGATCCACACAAAAGGACAGACCTTGAATGTCCATATCTGCAGCTGAGTCCTGAACCACCCAGAGATTAAGGGGAGGAGAGAGGCTAAACACACTGCAGAGGAAAAAAAAAAACCTCAGGGGTTCTCTTATCCCTCTTTTGCGATGCATTAACACTTTACGGGCCTGCTGTACTGTTATGGTTCTGGTGGTAAGAACACATGAACTGACCTGATAGGTAAACCAAAAAATAGGACAAGCTCTGGGAATGTGGGAACTTTACTGACCGCAATCCTGATCCTATCAACACACACTATAGGCAGCCGTGGAGCGTTCCTAACTCGGCCTAGACGCCTCTACACAGCCTGAGGAACTAGCTACCCCTAGAGAGAAACAAAGCCTCACTTGCCTCAGAGAAATTTTCCCCAAAGTGAGAGCAGCCCCCACAAATAATGACGGTGAGTTAAGAGGAAAACACAAACATAGAAATGAAAATAGGTTTTAGCAAATGAGGCCCGCTAATAACTAAATAGTCAGAGGATAGCAAGGAATCTGTGCGGTCAGTATAAAATACTACAAAAATTATCCACGCAGAGAATACAAAAAAGACCCCCACACCAACTCACGATGTGAGGGGCGCAACTCCGCACCCCAGGGCTTCCAGCTAGCAATCAAATAGCATATAAGCAAGCTGGACTGAACACATCATATACTGAGAATCATTTTCAAATAGCAGTGAGCAAAAATAGACTAGCATGAACTTAGCTTCTCCATGAAGAGACAGGTCACAAGGGAAGTCCCAGAGAGATCTGAACCAGTACTGAATACAACGACAGCAGGCAACAAGTAAAGGTCCAGGTGGAGTTATATAGGCAGCAAGCCTAGCAGGAAACGAGGCAGCTGGAGTCCAGCTACAGACCAGCCGTAACACTCAAAGCCACCAGAGGGAGCCCATGAACAGAACTCACAAAGTACCACTCATGACCACAGGAGGGAGCCCGAGAACGGAATTCACAACAGTAATGATGTTAGTTGTGGTGGTCGTGGAGCATCAGGTGGTCGTGGGAAAAGCAATATAGCCCCTAAGTCTCGAGTTGTTGAGCCAGCTTCATCATCTGGCTACACAAAGCCTCGAAGGCTCCCTTTTCTGGGAGTAGGAAAACCACTTTTGAAGCCGGAGCAGGAGGAACAAGTATTGGCTTTCATTGCTGACTCTGCCTCTATCTCTTTCGCATCCTCCTTGGAAAGTGCCCAATGTCAGAACAGTGCATCGTCAGTGGATGCTCCCGGTCAGGAACAAGTTGCTTCCTTGTGTCCTTCACCCAGAACAACAGTGAAGGATGCGTCAGGCGACACAACAGGTTACTCCATGGAGCTCTTTACACATACCGTGCCTGGGTTAGAAAGGAAAATTGTTAACAGGCCATGCCCAATACAACATGAATCGGACATGGATTGCACAGATGCACAGCCACAGCCAGATTATTATGCTGTTCCTTTGATTCAGATCAGAACATTGCCCTCGCAGTGTAATGATCCAGAATCTGACCCCAATGAGACTATGGAGACCCGTCACCAACACTATAGCACCGGCTCACACGGTGACCCAGAGGAAGGTGCACAGGACATAGAAGAGGAGGTCATAGATGACCCAATTGTTGACCCCGATTGGCAGCCATTGGGGGAACAGGGTGCAGGCGGCAGTAGCTCTGAAGCGGAGGAGGAGGAGCCACAGAAGGCATCAACATCGCAACAGGTTCCATCTGGCAGGCCTGTATCTGGCCAAAAACGTATGGCAAAACCAAAACCAGTTGTAGGACAGCGTGGCAATCCGGTTAAAGTAGCTCAGTGTGCAATGCCTGAAAAGGTATCCGATAGTACGAAGAGTGCAGTCTGGAATTTTTTTAACCAAGACCCCAATGATCAGTGCAAAGTCATCTGTAAGAAATGCTCAAGGACCTTCAGCAGAGGTCAGAATGTTAAAAATCTAAATACAAGTTGCATGCGTAGACATTTAACCACCATGCACTTGCAAGCCTGGACAAACTACCAAACATCCCTTAACATTGTAGCACCGTCTCACAATGACGCTAGTCAGCATCGCAACATCCCTTCCCTCACTGTAAGCCCACCGTTTACTACACCACCTGCAGGTAATGTGGCGGTTTCGTCGCAAGGCCAAAGCAGTCAGGGAATCACCAGGTTCGTGGTAGAAAAAACTGTATGAAGGGCAACAGCAAGAATACCATCACCAACCCTCTCTCAGTCACCCATGTCCACCGGCACCCCTGCTAGTTCCACCCTATGCAGCTCTCCAGTCCAGCTCACCCTACATGAGACTCTCGTTAGGAAAAGGAAGTACTCATCCTCGCATCCACGTACACAGGGTTTAAACGCCCATATTGCTAGACTAATCTCGTTAGAGATGATGCCCTACCGCTTAGTTGAAAGCGAAGCTTTCAAAGCCCTGATGGACTATGCTGCACCATGCTACGAGCTACCCAGTCAACACTTTTTTTCCAGAAAAGCCATCCCAGCCCTCCACCAGCATGCAAAAGAACGCATTGTCCATGCGCTCAGGCAATCTGTGAGTAGAAAGGTGCACCTGACAACAGATGTATGGACCAGTAGGCATGGCCAGGGGCATTACGTCTCCATCACGGCACACTGGGTTAATGTGGTGGATGCAGGGTCCACAGGGGACAGTAATCTTGGGACAGTTCTGCCTAGCCCACGATTTAGGAAACAGTTGGCTGTAGGCTTTCGTCACCCCTCCTCCTCCTCGTCCTCCAGCAGAAGCGAGAGCTCGTCCACAGACCGCAGTCGCATGACCACTCCATCCGCAGCTGCCACTGTTGCACACGAGGTGTCCAATTATGGAACAGCTAGTGGCAAGCGTCAGCAGGCTGTATTGGCAATGAAGTGTTTGGGCGACAACAGACACACCGCAGAAGTTCTGTCCGAGTTCTTGCAGCAAGAAACTCAGTCATGGCTGGGCACTAGTGTTGAGCATTCTGATACCACAAGTATCGGGTATCGGCCGATACTTGCGGTATCGGAATTCCGATACCGAGATCCGATACTTTTGTGGTATCGGGAATCGGTATCGAAACAACATTAATGTGTAAAATAAAGAATTAAAATAAAAAATATTGATATACTCACCTGTCTGGAGGCCCCTGGACATCACCGCTGGTAACCGGCAGCCTTCTTTGCTTAAAATGAGCGCGTTTATGGCCTTCCATGATGTCACGGTTTCTGATTGGTCGACCAGCGTGCCGCTCAGGAATTTAGGACCTGAGAATTACGTCACGGCGTGTGATTGGTCGCGTGGCGGTCACATGAGCGGCATGCGACCAATCAGAAGCCGTGAAGTCATGGAAGGCCATAAACGCGCTCATTTTAAGCAAAGAAGGCTGCCGGTTCACAGCGGTAAGGTCCAGGCTGCGTCGGAGAGGTGAGTATATCAATATTTTTTATTTTAATTCTTTATTTTACACATTAATATGGATCCCAGGGCCTGAAGGAGAGTTTCCTCTCCTTCAGACCCTGGGAACCATTGATACCTTCCAATACTTGAGTCCCCTTCACTTGTATTGGTATCGGGTATCGGTATCGGATCAGATCCGACACTTTGCCGGTATCGGCCGATACTTTCCGATACCGATACTTTCAAGTATCGGACGGTATCGCTCAACACTACTGGGCACTGTACATCTTGAAGCAGGCAAGGTAGTGAGTGATAACGGAAGGAATTTTATGGCTGCCATAGCCCTTTCACAACTGAAACACATTCCTTGCCTGGCTCACACCTTAAACCTGGTGGTGCAGTGCTTCCTGAAAAGTTATCCGGGGTTACCCGACCTGCTGCTGAAAGTGTGCAGACTTTGCTCTCACATCCGCCGTTCGCCCGTACACTCCAGCCGTATGCAGAACCATCAGCGGTCTTTGAACCTTCCCCAGCATCGCCTAATCATCAATGTTGCAACAAGGTGGAACTCCACACTGGACATGCTTCATAGACTGTGCGAACAGAGGCGTGCTGTTATGTATTTGTGGGTGGATACACATACACGGGCAGGCAGTTGGATGGCAGACATGGCGTTGTCAGCTGTGCAGTGGTCGAAGCTCCAACACCTGTGTCAAGTCCTTCAGTGTTTTGAGGAATGCACATGGCTGGTTAGTGCAGACAACGCCATAATAAGCATGAGCATCCCCCTAATGCATCTGCTGATGCAAAGTTTGACGCACATAAAGGAGCAGGCGTCTGCAGCCGAGGACGAGGGAAGCCTTGATGACAGTCAGCCATTGTCTGCTCAGGGAAGTCTACAGGACGAGGTGGCGGGCGAAGAGGAGGAGGACGAGGAGGATGATGGGGATAAGTATTTTTTGGATGAGGAAGCTTCTCAGGGGGCAATAGAAACTGCTGGCGGTGCAAGGCCGGGTTCAGGTTTTTTGAGGGAGACAAGTGACGTTGATTTGCCAGAAACTGCTCCTCAACCCAGCATATGCACTGACTTGACAACTGGAACATTGGCCCACATGGCGGATTATGCCTTGCATATCCTAAAAAGGGACCCACGCATTATAAAAATGATGTCCGATGACGATTACTGGTTGGCCTGCCTCCTTGATCCTCGCTATAAAGGCAAATTGCGAAATATCATGCCACATGAGAACCTCGAACAAATATTGGCAACCAAACAAGCTACTCTTGTGGACCGTTTGATTCAGGCATTCCCAGCACACAGCGCCGGTGATGGTTCTCACACGAGCTGCAGGGGGCAACAGGGCAGAGGTGTTAGAGGTGCACAAATCAGAACTGGCGTAGGACAGAGGGATTTTCTGACCAGGTTGTGGAGTGATTTCGCAATGACCGCAGACACGACAGGTATAGCAGCATCAATTCAAAGTGACAGGAGACAACATTTGTCCCGTATGGTTACTAACTATTTTTCCTCCATTACCGATGTTCTCCCTCAACTGTCATTCTTCTTTGATTACTGGGCATCCAAAATAGACACCTGGCCTGAATTGGCCGAATATGCATTGCAGGAGCTTGCTTGCCCAGCAGCTAGTGTGCTATCAGAAAGAGTATTCAGTGCTGCTGGTTCAATACTGAAAAAAGGACTCGTCTGGCTTCCCAAAATGTTGATGATCTAACCTTCATTAAAATGAACCACTCATGGATTTCAAATTATTTTGCCCCACCTTTCCCGGCTGACACCTAGCTTTCCTGTAAATAGCTCTTGCTTTGGGACTGGTGTTACTGACTGTTCCAATCTCTTTATTTGCAGCTGCTGTTTGTCCTGCATACGACATGTTTACACCTCCCAAAATGGCCTAACTCCCCCCACGGGGCCGTGGTCTTGCCACTTGGCGCAAGCACCCGTCAGAGTGCCGTTTGTCTGAAGAGGTGGGTGTGCCCACTTTTGGTCGACGGCACTGGCACTGGGTCCCTCATAGGACAATGAAGTGTCTCTGGCGGTGGTGGCGCGCACCCAACGTCAGACACACCGTTGTAACATGAGGGGCCCTGGGCTTGTACCGCCGGCCAGGAGAGAGTGTCCCCCCCAGGTCAAACAGTGCTCTACCACTTGCAAAATTATCTGTCGCTGCTCCACCACTGTTCAGTCTATGCGCTGAAATCCTTCAATGGCTGGCACAGACAATAACAATTTGTTGACATGTATGATGCTAGTTAAAATAGTCAGGGGCCCTGTCCTACATTTACACCAGTAAATACTTTGCGCAAAATTACAATGTCTGAAAGTCAGCATAGGAGCACACCCCTGTACCTAAGTATGCCACCTTTTTTTTTTTTTTTTTTTTGGATACATTAACATCAATTTAGTTTTTGGGAGTACTTACTGTGTCAGACACTCCTTCCAATTGTCCTCCGATGACCACAACAATGCTGCCTGTGTACCCCTGCCACATAATGGAAGCTGCATAGAGCCTATTTTATTATTTTAGGCCTAGGAAGTCTGTCTGAGGTCCCTCCTTCCAATTGTCCTCCGCTGACCACACCAATGCTGCCTGTGTACCCCTGCCACATAATGGAAGATGCATAGAGCCTATTTTATTATTTTAGGCCTAGGAAGTCTGTCTGCGGTCCCTCCTTCCAATTGTCCTCCGCTGACCACACAAATGCTGTCTGTGTACCCCTGCCACATAATGGAAGCTGCATAGAGCCTATTTTATTATTTTAGGCCTAGGAAGTCTGTCTGCGGTCCCTCCTTCCAATTGTCCTCCACTGACCACACCAATGCTGCCTGTGTACCCCTGCCATATAATGGAAGCTGCATAGAGCCTTTTTTATTATTTTAGGCCTAGGAAGTCTGTCTGCGGTCCCTCCTTCCTATTGTCCTCCGCTGACCACAACAATGCTGCCTGTGTACCCCTGCCACATAATGGAAGCTGCATAGAGCCTATTTTATTATTTTAGGCCTAGGAAGTCTGTCTGCGGTCCCTCCTTCCTATTGTCCTCCGCTGACCACAACAATGCTGCCTGTGTACCCCTGCCACATAATGGAAGCTGCATAGAGCCTTTTTTATTATTTTAGGCCTAGGAAGTCTGTCTGCGGTCCCTCCTTCCTATTGTCCTCCGCTGACCACAACAATGCTGCCTGTGTACCCCTGCCACATAATGGAAGCTGCATAGAGCCTATTTTATTATTTTAGGCCTAGGAAGTCTGTCTGCGGTCCCTCTTTCCAATTGTCCTCCGCTGACCACACCAATGGTGCCTGTGTACCCCTGTAGCCAAATTTAAGCTGCATAGAGCCTATTTTATTATTTTAGGCCTAGGAAGTCTGTCTGCGGTCCCTCCCTCCAATTGTCCTCCGCTGACCACACCAATGCTGCCTGTGTACCCCTACCACATAATGGAAGCTGCATAGAGCCTATTTTATTATTTTAGGCCTAGGAAGTCTGTCTGCGGTCCCTCCTTCCAAATGTCCTCCGCTGACCACACCAATGCTGCCTGTGTACCCCTGCCACAAAATGGAAGCTGCATAGAGCCTATTTTATTATTTTAGGCCTAGGAAGTCTGTCTGCGGTCCCTCCTTCCTATTGTCCTCCGCTGACCACACCAATGCTGCCTGTGTACCCCTGCCACATAATGGAAGCTGCATAGAGCCTATTTTAATATTTTAGGCCTAGGAAGTCTGTCTGCGGTCCCTCCTTCCAATTGTCCTCCGCTGACCACACCAATGCTGCCTGTGTACCCCTGCCACATAATGGAAGCTGCATAGAGCCTATTTTATTATTTTAGGCCTAGGAAGTCTGTCTGCGGTCCCTCCTTCCAATTGTTCTCCACTGACCACACCACTGCTGCCTGTGTACCCCTGTAGCCAAATTTAAGCTGCATAGAGCCTAATTTATAATTTTAGGCCTAGGAAGTCTGTCTGCGGTCCCTCCTTCCAATTGTCCTCCACTGACCACACCAATGCTGCCTGTGTACCCCTGCCATAGAATGGAAGCTGCATAGAGCCTTTTTTATTATTTTAGGCCTAGGAAGTCTGTCTGCGGTCCCTCCTTCCTATTGTCCTCCGCTGACCACAACAATGCTGCCTGTGTACCCCTGCCACATAATGGAAGCTGCATAGAGCCTATTTTATTATTTTAGGCCTAGGAAGTCTGTCTGCGGTCCCTCCTTCCAAATGTCCTCCGCTGACCACACCAATGCTGCCTGTGTACCCCTGCCACAAAATGGAAGCTGCATAGAGCCTATTTTATTATTTTAGGCCTAGGAAGTCTGTCTGCGGTCCCTCCTTCCAATTGTCCTCCGCTGATCACACCAATGCTGCCTGTGTACCCCTGCCACATAATGGAAGCTGCATAGAGCCTATTTTATTATTTTAGGCCTAGGAAGTCTGTCTGCGGTCCCTCCTTCCAATTGTCCTCCGCTGACCACACCAATGCTGCCTGTGTACCCCTGCCACATAATGGAAGCTGCATAGAGCCTATTTTATTATTTTAGGCCTAGGTAGTCTGTCTGCGGTCTCTCCTTCCAATTGTCTTCCGCTGACCACACCAATGCTGCCTGTGTACCCTTGTAACCAATTTAAAACTGCATACAGCCAAATTTTTGAGTTACCACATACTACCTTTGTCTGTCTGCGCCACTCAATCACGCGGTCCTCCACTGAAAAAGCTGAGCTTCAACTTTCAGGCTCTCATTAAGTAGTTTTTAATGTAACACTGCAGTTGCCCTACTACTTTGGTTGGGGCCTAGTAACGGTGTCTGCCGCTCCTTGGTGTTCTCCTCCTCCTTGGTGTTCTCCTCCAGGTTTCCTTGTCTGAGCTTCAACCTTCAGGCTCTTATTAAGTAGTTTTTAATGTAACACTGCAGTTGCCCTACTACTTTGGTTGGGGCCTAGTAACGGTGTCTGCCGCTCCTTGGTGTTCTCCTCCTCCTTGGTGTTCTCCTCCAGGTTTCCTTGTCTGAGCTTCAACCTTCAGGCTCTCATTAAGTAGTTTTTAATGTAACACTGCAGTTGCCCTACTACTTTGTTTGGGGCCTAGTAATGGTGTCTGCCGCTCCTTGGTGTTCTCCTCCAGGTTTCCTTCTTTGAGCTTCAACCTTCAGGCTCTCATTAAGTAGTTGTTTAGATAACACTGCATAAGGCCTACTAGTTTGGTTGTGGGCCTTCTAACGGTGTCTGCCGCTCCTGGGTTTCCTCCTGTTTGTTTTTCTTGAGCTTCAACCTTCAGGCTCTCATTAGATAGTTGTTAATGTAACACTGCAGTTGGCCTACTAGTTTGGTTGGGGCCTAGTAACGGTGTCTGCCGCTGCTTGGTGTTCTCCTCCACTGAACAAAGCCGTGCGGCCTGTTTCCTACTGTTACCAATTTAGAACTGCATTTAGCCTAGTTACTTATTTGGCCCTACTCACTGTGTCAGCCTCTCATTACAGTTGTCCTCCACTGAACAAAGCAATGCCGCCTGGTTAGTCCTGTTACCAATTTTGAACTGCATTTAGACCACTTTATTATTTGGGCCTAGATCTGTGTTTCCTCCTCATCCTGCCCATTGCCCAGCCACTGCTAGATGAGTCCGCTGGTACATTGACCCAGACCACTACATTCCCCTTGCACAGCCAGAATCTGACCCTGCTGAAAGTCAGGTTCCTCTTCCCGCTTACTATACCACCTTACACGGGGACAAAGAGGAAGGTGCAGGTGAAAGTGCAGGTTCCTTCATCAGGTGGGGGGGCATACTCGTTGGCGACGTCACTGGCACAGGGCCCCCATAGTACGCAAAAGTGTCGCTGCCGGTGGGAGGCGCCCCTGCCGTGCAATCACACCACCGTACTGTGAGGGGCCCTGTGCCAGTGCCAATGCGAACGAGTGGGCCCCCCCTGTTTGCTCAGGATCACAGCACTTGCAACGTTGAAATACTTACCTCTCCCTGCTCCACCGCCGTGATGTAGTCCACGTTTCCTGGGCCCACTAAAAACTTTAACCAGCCCTACCCCCCACAACTTTAGCCAAATGACCCCCAATTTCCAATGCCTAACTATTATTATAAAGTAAATTAATATTGACAAGCTTCAGTAACAAGAATGGATGTTTTTGCCATTAAAATGGGCACTGTAGGTGTTTTCCTGGCCTCCACTCACTGCCGACTATGCTTCCCCATTGACTTGCATTGGGTTTCATGTTTCGGTCGATCCCTGACTTTTCGCGATAATCGGCCGACTTCACTCGACTCGACTTTTGACAAAGTCGGGTTTCGCCAAACCCGACTCGACCCCCAAAAAGTAAAAGTCGCTCAACCCTACTTATGACCATATGATATTTGAGTTTTTCTTTTTTATTAAATTTGCAAAACATTTTATGTTTCTGTTTTTTCAGTCAAGATGGGGTGCAGAATGTTCATTAATGTGAAAAAAATAACTTTTTTGAATTTACCAAGTGGCTGCACTGAAACAAAGAGTGAAAAGTTTAAAGGGGTCTCAATACTTCCCATATCACTGTATACTGTAGAACCTGCTTTGTGTGACAATTTGTTGGCTTAAAAAATTCTTCAAGGGTGTACAGGTGACCCTGCTTGTATTTTTTGGTAGGCTTTTCACCATGTAAACTCCAGTTGGTGCCTTCAACAGTGCAACAGTGTATGGATGAACCTGCTTGTAAATATTGCCAGGCTTTGCACTGTGTGCAGAGCTTTTATGAATGTAGAAGAACCACAACTACACATTGCTCACAATATTTGAATGAGGCACTACAGTTGATGCCTTTAACCCCTTCACCCCCAAGGGTGGTTTGCACGTTAATGACCGGGCCAATTTTTACAATTCTGACCACTGTCCCTTTATGAGGCTATAACTCTGGAACGCTTTGACGGATCTTGGCGATTCTGACATTGTTTTCTCGTGACATATTGTACTTCATGTTAGTGGTAAAATTTATTCGATATAACTTGCATTTATTTGTGAAAAAAACGAATATTTGGCGAAAATTTTGAAAATTTCGCAATTTTCCAACTTTGAATTTTTATGCCCTTAAATCACAGACATATGTCACGCAAAATACTTAATAAGTAACATTTCCCACATGTCTACTTTACATCAGTACAATTTTGGAACCAAAATTTTTTTTTGTGACGGAGTTATAAGGGTTAAAAGTTGACCAGCAATTTCTCATTTTTACAACACCATTTTTTTTTAGGGACCACATCTCATTTGAAGTCATTTTGAGGGGTCTATATGATAGAAAATACTCAAGTGTGACACCATTCTAAAAACTGCACCCCTCAAGGTGCTCAAAACCACATTCAAGAAGTTTATTAACCCTTCAGGTGTTTCACAGGAATTTTTTGAATGTTTAAATAAAAATGAGCATTTAACTTTTTTTCACACACAATTTATTTCAGCTCCAATTTGTTTTATTTTACCAAGGGTAACAGGAGAAAATGGACCCCCAAAGTTGTTGTACAATTTGTCCTGAGTACGCTGATACCCCATATGTGAGGGTAAACCACTGTTTGGGCGTATGGCAGAGCTCGGAAGGAAAAGAGCGCCATTTGACTTTTCAATGCAAAATTGACTGGAATTGAGATGGGACGCCATGTTGCGTTTGCAGAGCCCCTGATGTGCCTAAACACTGAAACCCCCTACAAGTGACACCATTTTGGAAAGTAGACCCCCTAAGGAACTTATCTTGATGTGTGGTGAGCACTTTGACCCACCAAGTGCTTCACAGAAGTTTATAATGCAGAGCCGTAAAAATAAAAAATCATATTTTTTCACAAAAATGATCTTTTTGCCCCCAATTTTTTATTTTCCCAAGGGTAAGAGAAGAAATTGGACCCCAAAAAATGTTGTGCAATTTGTCCTGAGTACGATGATACCCCATATGTGGGTGTAAACCATTGTTTGGGCGCATGGCAGAGCTTGGAAGGGAAGGAGCGCCATTTGACTTTTCAATGCAAAATTGACTGGAATTGAGATGGGACGCCATGTTGCGTTTGGAGAGCCCCTGATGTGCCTAAACATTGAAACTCCCTACAAGTGACACCATTTTGGAAAGTAGACCCCCTAAGGAACTTATCTAGATGTGTGGTGAGCACTTTGACCCACCAAGTGCTTCACAGAAGTTTATAATGCAGAGCCGTAAAAATAAAAAATCATATTTTTTCACAAAAATGATCTTTTTGCCCCCAATTTTTTATTTTCCCAAGGGTAAGAGAAGAAATTGGACCCCAAAAAATGTTGTGCAATTTGTCCTGAGTACGCTGATACCCCATATGTGGGTGTAAACCATTGTTTGGGCGCATGGCAGAGCTTGGAAGGGAAGGAGCGCCATTTGACTTTTCAATGCAAAATTGACTGGAATTGAGATGGGACGCCATGTTGCGTTTGGAGAGCCCCTGATGTGCCTAAACACTGAAACCCCCTACAAGTGACACCATTTTGGAAAGTAGACCCCCTAAGGAACTTATCTTGATGTGTGGTGAGCACTTTGACCCACCAAGTGCTTCACAGAAGTTTATAATGCAGAGCCGTAAAAATAAAAAATCATATTTTTTCACAAAAATGATCTTTTCGCCCCCAATTTTTTATTTTCCCAAGGGTAAGAGAAGAAATTGGACCCCAAAAAATGTTGTGCAATTTGTCCTGAGTACGCTGATACCCCATATGTGGGGGGGAACCACTGTTTGGGTGCATGACAGAGCTCGGAAGGGAAGGAGCGCCATTTGGAATGCAGCCTTAAATGGATTGGTCTGCAGGCGTCACGTTGCATTTGCAGAGCCCCTGATGTACCCAAACAGTACAAACCCCCCACAAGTGACCCCATATTGGAAACTAGACCTCCCAAGGAACTTATCTAGATGTGTTGTGAGAACTTTGAACCCCCAAGTGTTTCACTACAGTTTATAACGCAGAGCCGTGAAAATAAAACATCTTTTTTTTCCCACAAAAATGATTTTTAGCCCCCCAAATTTTTATTTTCCTAAGGATAACAAGAGAACTTGGACCCCAGAAGTTGTTGTTCAATTTGTCCCGAGTACGCTGATAACACATATGTTGGGGTAAACCCCTTTTTGGGCGCACGGGAGAGCTCGGAAGGGAAGGAGCACTGTTTTACTTTTTCAACGCAGAATTGGCTGGAATTGAGATTGGACGCCATGTCGCGCTTGTAGAGCCCCTGATGTGCCTGGACAGTGGAAACTCCCCAATTCTACCTGAAACCCTAACCCAAACACACCCCTAACCCTAATCCCAACGGTAACCCTAACCACACCCCTAGCCCTGACACACCCATAATTCTAATCCCAACCCTAATCCAAACGTAAATGTAATCCAAACCCTAACCCTAACTTTAGCCCCAACCCTAACTTTAGCCCCAACCCTAACTTTACCTCCAACCCTAGCCCTAACCCTAACCCTAACCCTACCCCTAACCCTAACCCTAAACGTGACTGAAATACGTGGCACTGAAATACGTGGCACTGAAATACGTGGCACTGAAATACGTGATACGTGGCACTTAAATACGTGGCACTGAAACACGTGGCACTGAAATACGTGATACGTGGCACTGAAATACGTGGCACTGAAATACGTGGCACTGAAATACGTGGCACTGAAATACGTGGCACTGAAATACGTGGCACTGAAATACGTGGCACTGAAATACGTGGCACTGAAATATGTGATACGTGGCACTGAAATACGTGGCACTGAAATACGTGGCACTGAAATACGTGGCACTGAAATACGTGGCACTGAAATACGTGGCACTGAAATACGTGGCACTGAAATACGTGATACGTGGCACTGAAATACGTGGCACTGAAATACGTGGCACTGAAATACGTGATACGTGGCACTTAAATACGTGGCACTGAAACACGTGGCACTGAAATACGTGATACGTGGCACTGAAATACGTGGCACTGAAATACGTGGCACTGAAATACGTGGCACTGAAATACGTGGCACTGAAATACGTGGCACTGAAATACGTGATACGTGGCACTGAAATACGTGGCACTGAAATACGTGGCACTGAAATACGTGGCACTGAAATACGTGGCACTGAAATACGTGGCACTGAAATACGTGGCACTGAAATACGTGGTACTAAAATATGTGGCACTGAAATACGTGATACGTGGCACTGAAATACGTGATACGTGGCACTGAAATATGTGATACGTGGCACTGAAATACGTGGCACTGAAACACGTGGCACTGAAACACGTGGCACTGAAATACGTGGCACTGAAATACGTGGCACTGAAATACGTGGCACTATGACTGTCAGAAAATGTTCATTAAACGGTTAGGGGTGAGGTTAGGGGTAGAGTTAGGGTTAGGGTTTGGATCCCTTTATCACCTTGATGGTGGTGGGTGGCTTTTCAGTGTGTTTAAATGCATGCGTTTTTAACGCAAACAAACGCATGTGCTTAAAAACGCAAGAAAATACTGCAGGTTGTATTTCTGAAAATGAACGCATGCAGAAAAAAAACGCATGCGTTTGAAAACGCGACCAAACGCGTACAAAAAAACCGCATGCGTTTTCAATGTTAAATATAGGGAAAAAACGCATGCGTTTTTTTGTGCAAAAAACGCTGCAGACAAAAACGCAAGTGTGAAACCAGCGACGCTTTTTATAGCAAAAAAGTTTTTGCGTCTCCACATTTTGAGACCTATAATTTTTCCACATTTTGCTCCACAGAGTCATGTGAGGTCTTGTTTTTTGCGGGACGAGTTGACGTTTTTATTGGTAACATTTTCGGACACGTGACCGTTTTTGATCGCTTTTTATTCCAATTTTTGTGAGGCAGAATGACCAAAAACCAGCTATTCATGAATTTCTTTTGGGGGAGGCGTTTATACCATTCCGCGTTTGGTAAAATTGATAAAGCAGTTTTATTCGACGGGTCAGTACGATTACAGCGATACCTCATTTATATCATTTTTTTATGTTTTGGCGCTTTTATACGATAAAAACTAAAATATAGAAAAAATAATTATTTTCGTATCGCTTTATTCTCAGGACTATAACTTTTTTATTTTTTTGCTGATAATGTTGTATGGCGGCTTGTTTTTTGCGGGACAAGATGACGTTTTCAGCGGTACCATGGATATTTATATCAGTCTTTTTGATCGCGTGTTATTCCACTTTTTGTTCGGCGGTATGGTAATAAAGCGTTGTTTTTTGCCTCGTTTTTTTTTTTTTTTTCTTACGGTGTTTACTGAAGGGGTTAACTAGTGGGGCAGTTTTATAGGTTGGGTCGTTACGGACGCGGCGATACTAAATATGTGTACTTTTATTGTTTTGTTTTTTTTTATTTAGATAAAGAAATGTATTTATGGGAATAATATATATTTTTTTTTTATTATTTATTTAGGATTTTTTTTTTTTTTTTTTTTACACATGTGGAAAAATTTTTTTTTAACTTTTTTACTTTGTCCCAGGGGGGGACATCACAGATCATTGATCTGGCAGTGTGCACAGCACTCTGCCAGATCGACGATCTGCTGTGCAGGGCTGCAGGCTTTCCAAGTGTCTGCTCTGAGCAGACACTCGGTAAGCCACCTCCTTCCCTGCAGGACCCGGATGCCGCGGCCATCTTGGATCCGGGACCTGCAGCCAGGAAGGAGGTAGGAGACCCTCGGAGCAACGCGATCACATCGCGTTGCTCCGGGGGTCTCAGGGAAGCCCGCAGGGAGCCCCCTCCCTGCGCGATGCTTCCCTATACCGCCGGTACACTGCGATCATGTTTGATCGCGGTGTGCCGGGGGTTAATGTGCCGGGGGCGGTCCGTGACCGCTCCTGGCACATAGTGCCGGATGTCAGCTGCGATATGCAGCTGACACCCGGCCGCGATCGGCCGCGCTCCCCCCGTGAGCGCGGCCGATCGCGTATGACGTACTATCCCGTCGGCGGTCATACGGGCCCACCCCACCTCGACGGGATAGTACGTCAAATGTCGGGAAGGGGTTAAGGTTGAATGGATGACCATGCTTGTAATTTTTGGAAGGCTTTGCACTTTATACATATATGTGTCTATGACAACCAATACATGACCATTTGAACAGAATGCGTATGAGGCCTTACTTTATGTCTAATACAGGGTGTATCTCAATTCCTCATACATCACAATACTTTCAGCCATGATTTTATATATATATATATATATATATATATATATATATACTGCTCAAAAAAATAAAGGGAACACTGAAACAACAGAATATAACTCCAAGTAAATCAAGCTTCTGTGAAATCAAACTGTCCGCTTAGGCATCAACTCTGTCTGACAATCAATTTCACATGTTGTTGTGCAAATGGAATAGACAACAGATAGAAATTATTGGCAATTATCAAGAGACACTCAATAAAGGAGTGGTTCTGCAGGTGAGGACCACAGACCACATCTCAGTGCCAATGCTTTCTGGCTGATGTTTTGGTCACTTTTGAATGTTGGTTGTGCTTTCACACTCGTGGTAGCATGAGACGGACTCTACAACCCACACAAGTGGCTCAGGTAGTGCTGCTCATCCAGGATGGCACATCATTGCGAGCCGTGGCAAGAAGGTTTGCTGTGTCTGTCAGCGTAGTGTCCAGAGGCTGTAGGCACTACCAGGAGACAGGCCAGTACACCAGGGATGTGGAGGGGGCCGTAGGAGGGCAACCGAGCAGTAGGACTGCTACCTCAGCCTTTGTGCAAGGAGGAACAGGAGTAGCACTGCCAGTGACCTGCAAAATGACCTCCAGCAGGCCACAAATGTGCATGTGTCTGCAAAAATGGTTGGAAACTGACTATATGAGGATGGTCTGAGTGCCTGATGTCCACACATGGGGGTTGTGCTCACAGCCCAACACTGTGCAGGACTCTTGGCATTTGCCACATACCACCAGGATTGGTAATTTCGCCAATGGCGCCCTATGCTCTTCACAGATGAAAACAGGTTCACACTGAGCACACATGATAGATGTGACAGAATCTGGAGACACCATGGAGAGCGATCTGCTGCCTGCAACATCCTTCAGCATGACCGGTTTAGCAGTGGGTTAGTAATGGTGTGGGGTTGTATTTCTCTGGAGGGCTGCACAGCCCTCCATGTGCTCGCCAGAGGTAGCCTGACTGCCATTAGGTACCGAGATGAGATCCTCTGACCCCTTGTGAGACCATATACTGGTGCAGATGGCCCTGGGATCCTCCTAATGCAGGACAATGCCAGACCTCATGTGGCTCGAGTGTGTCAGCAGTTCCTGCAAGATGAAGGAATTTTAAGCTATGGACTAGCCCACCTATTCCCCAGACCTGAATCCGATTGCACACATCCGGAGCATCATGGCACCATCCACCAACATCACGTTGCACCACAGACTGTCCAGGAGTTGGCCGATGCTTTAGTCCAAGTCTGGGAGGAGATCCCTCAGGAGACCATGCACTGCCTCATCAGGAGCATGCCTAGGCATTGTAGGGAGATCATACAGGCACATGGAAGCCACACACACTACTGAGAATCATTTGCTTGTCTTGAGGCATTTCCACTGAAGTTGGATCAGCCTGTAACTTCATTTTCCACTTTGATTTTGAGCATCATTCAAACTCCAGACCTCCGTGGGATATTAGCTGTGATTTACGTTGATTATTTTTAGGTTTTATTGTTCTCAACACATTCCACTATGTAATGAATAAAGATTTACAACTGCAATATTTCATTCATTGATATCTAGGATGTGGGATTATAGTGTTCCCTTTATTTTTTGAGCAGTGTATGTTGAAAAAATTTCCATCAGACAACGCTAGCAGCAGGTCGCAAGCTTCCTTGCTCAACCAAGTGGGAGAGGCAAAGGAGACAAACAACAGAGGCAGTGGTACACTGTAAAAGACTTGGGCCAGTGTCATGACACTTGCCCAGCATCCAGGGCCTGATTACCAGGTATCTTTGACAAGGAGTGAAAAGTTTTTAAAGATTGTCAAGCAGTACCTGGCTGATTAAACCAGCGTATTCTGCAATCTTTAGCTATTGGGTCTCAAAGCTGGACACCTGGCATGAGCTGTCCTTGTATGCCTTGGAGGTCTTGTGCTGCCCTGCTTCTAACATCTTGTCTGAGTGTATTTTTAGTGCCAGTGGGTTGTCATAGAAGACTGGTGCTTTCACCTGTTAACACAAAGTGCTGAAAGGATTAATCTGATAAAATTGAACAAAAACTGTATTAGACATGACTTTTCCACACCACGAGATGACAGCAGTGCATAAAGTCTTTTTAATATTCATTATTTGATTGAGGCCTGACAGTTGTTGCCTTCTAGGGTCTAGCAATGGCTAGATGACCCTCCCTATAGTTTTTTCCTGGCTCTGCACTTTGTGCAAATCTTTTGTAAGTATAGAAGTACCACAAATACAGTTTTTATGAGGCACTCCAGTTGGTGCCTTAAACAGTGTATGGATGAGCCTGCTTGTAAATATTGCCAGGCTTTGTATTGTGGGCAGAACTTTAATGAGTGTAGAAGTACCACAGCTACACTTTGCTCACAATATTTGAATGAGGCAATGCAGTTGGTGCCTTCAAGGGTGAATGGATGACCCTGCTTGTAATTTGTTTTCAGGACTTTAACTTATGGCATAGTCTTTATGAGTCTAGAAGTACCACTACATGACAATTTGAATAAATTGTGTATGAGGCCCTCCTTTCTGTCTAATATAGGATGTATCTAAGTCTCTCTGAGTCCCTAATTTTGGAACTTCTTTCTTCCTTCATAAATTACACTGAAATATCCAATTAAAAAAATTATTGGTTTACTTCAATAATAACTTTTTTAAAATCCTATTTAGTTTTTTTACATTATATGCAAGTCATTATACATGAAAAAAATTGACTTGAGCTTAACCTTTGAATTTTAGCTTTGGTTTAGATTTTTGGACATACAGTACCTAAGGTGTTCATGAAATAACCAGAGATTTTTAAACTATTACCATATGCAAATTGCCTCTTCAGGGAAAAAGAGGACTTAAACTCTATAGCACCACCTGTTGGAAGTAGCGATCCTACAAGTCACAATCAACCCTTTAACGAGTTTTGCAATATGACTTAGGATAAAAGCCAAATCAGTATCTCAATTCGCAGACATGGTGTTTCGAGCTGTTGGCCCTCATCAGAGCGAAGCATGAGAACTGATTTGGCTAGGTGAGAGGCTCTGGACTGAGGTCTAAGGGGTAAGGTTTCTCCTTGTGGTGAGTGGCATACCAGCTCTGGCTTGTCAAGGTAAGGAGTCTTATTCACCGTGCAATGCTCCTCTGGGAAATTTAATATGCAAAATGCCTCTTCAGAGAAAAAGAGGACTTGAACTCTTTAGCGCCACCTGTTGGAAATAGCGATCCTACAAGTCACAATCAACCCTTTAACGAGTCTTGCAATATGACTTAGGATAAAAGTCAAATCAGTATCTCAGTTCGAAGACATGATGTTTCGAGCTGTTGGCCCTCATCAGAGCGAAGCATGAGAACTGATTTGGCTAGGCGAGAGACTCTGGACTGAGGTCTAAGGGGTAAGGTTTTTCCTTGTGATGAGTGACATACCAACTCTGGCTTGTCAAAGTAAGGAGGCTTATTCACCATGCAATGCTCCTCTGGGAAATTTAATATGCAAATTGCCTCTTCAGAGAAAAAGAGGACTTGAACTCAATAGCACCACCTGTTGGAAGAAGCATTCCTACAAGTCACAATCAACCCTTTAACGAGTCTTGCAATATGACTTAGGATAAAAGCCAAATCAGTATCTCAACTATTACTTACAGTCTGTCCGAAAGAGGCTGATCTCTAAATACTGATATTATAGCATTTCCTTTTAGAGGCTCCTGGATCATTTGGAAACCTTGAAGTCAATGGTTTGCAACATCTGTCTTTCCGGCATACAGCAATGATAGCCTGCAGCTTAGGCAGCTTGGGGAACTAACATCACCATGTTAATTTGTAAGTAGTGTTGAGCGATACCTTCCAATATGCAAAGGTATCGGTATCGGATTGGATCGGCCGATACCCAAAAAGTATCGGATATCGCCGATACCGATACCCGATACCAATGCATATCAATGGGACACAAAATATCGGAATGGTTCCCAGGGTCTGAAGGAGAGGAAACTCTCCTTCAGGCCCTGGGATCCATATTCATGTATAAAATAAAGAATAAAAATAAAAAATATTGATATACTCACCCCTCGGACGGCCCCTGGCTCTCACCGGTCCAAGCGTCTGCCTCCGTTCCTAAGAATGCTGAGTAAAGGACCTTCGATGACGTCGCGGCTTGTGATTGGTCGCATGACCGCTCATGTGACCGCTCACGCGACCAATCACAAGCCGCGACGTCATCGCAGGTCCTAAACTCACTGCATTCTTAGGAACCTAGGCTGCCGGTTACACCGCTAAGGTCCAGGCTCCACCGGAGGGGTGAGTATATCCATATTTTTTATTTTTATTCTTTATTTTTTACATGAATATGGATCCCAGGGCCTGAAGGAGAGTCTCCTCTCCTCCAGACCCTGGGAACCATACACTGGGAACTTCCGATTCCGATTTCCGATATCACAAAAATATCGGAACTCGGTATCGGAATTCCGATACCGCAAATATCGGCCGATACCCGATACTTGCGGTATCGGAATGCTCAACACTATTTGTAAGGCATACACATTCTTTAAGGCCTCATACACACATGTGTTTAACATGTACGTGTAACTATAGTACACTGTCATGAGTTATTTGGATCAGTGTGTCATTAGTTTATGGTCCGTGTCTTCATTGTTATCATCAGTGTTTTTCACAGATGGATAAATACATTTCAAAGCTGACACAAACATGCCATTCATGTGCTTTACGTGTTTTTCCTGGACTAATAGACTTGTATTGGCACCTTGAATCCAGGATGATGGAGAAAAATGGACATCTCTCCATGAGTTTTGCACATACACATGGTCTCTGAAAAAATATGGACCTGTGAATAGCATCATACATTATAATGGATAAGTGTTCCTTTAGTGAGAAACACAGAAAAAATGCATATGTGCAACACGGATGTCTGAAAAGGGTATTATATGGTAACATTTTTTGATTCTTATTTAATCTAACAATATTATTATTGGAAATTTTACTAATTTGTAAAACTCAAAAAAGTAGCAGAATCAATACAATACTAAACAATGTTAATATTTCTTTTTCATTGATAGCAATGTTCCTATACATTTACTAAAAGCAAACTGCTAAAAACTAATAGTATAGTAATTTGGGATAATCTTTGAAATAACATAAACTATCAATAGAAAAAATAGTTCTTTGATGATTATTTTCCATGGTAATTGTAAGTACAGAATGCAAAGCCATGACCATATTCATCAGCTGTCAATGAAATGTTGAAATAACAAAACTATGTCTGGCAGGAGACAGTGGGGAACAAAAAAAAATTCCAACAAAGGATGAAAACAAAAACAGAGCACGTCATGTAGAAATTGCCTTGGCATGCAGGTCATTGGTGATTTCATTTGTAAGTAATGTTTTGATTGTCACAGATTATATGTTGCTCTCATCCCCCTGACATTTGTTGTACAGCATGATTGATTTTTGTGCTCCAGTATGAAAAGGTCACTTTGATCAATGCAGTGTAATTGGCAGTAAATTAGGATCATATCAGGTTATTTTGCCATTTAATGATGAAATATTAAAGAATAACATGTGTAGTTGCAGAAAGTGTTTAAGTGCAGAATAAACCTGTGATAATGATATTTTATTTCATCAGAATTTGTTAAAAAAAAGCAAGTTCATGTTGAAAGTCACTGTAGTGTACAGAGAAAGTGGCTTAGAACTACCTATTTACACTTCATGTAGTCTGGAAAAGCCAAGGTACAAAACACAAAACCAACTCAGCAGTCAATCTTGTACATAGGAAATAAACTTATAGCAGGCTATTTCCCAAATTCTCATTACCTTGACTAGATACAGTGGGTACGGAAAGTATTCATACCCCTTTAAATTTTTCACTCTTTGTTTCATTGCAGCCATTTGGTAAATTCTAAAAAGTTAATTTTTTTCTCATTAATGTACACTCTGCAGATCATCTGGACTAAAAAAAACCAAACAGAAATGTAGTAATTTTTGCAAATTTATTAAAGTAGAAAAGCTAAAATATCACATGGTCATAAGTATTCAGACCCTTTGCTCAGTATTGAGTAGAGAAGAACCCTTTTGAGCAAGTACAGCCATGAATCTTCTTGAGAATGACGCAACAAGTTTTTCACACCCGGATTTGGGGATCCTCTGCTTTTTTCCTTGCAGATACGCTCCAGTTCCATCAGGTTGTATGGTGGTGATGAACATTGGTGGACAGCGAATTTCAGGTCTCTCCAGAGATGCTCAATTGAGTTTAGGTCAGGGCTCTGGCTGGGCCAGTCAAGAATGGTCACAGTGTTGTTCTGAAGCCACTCCTTTGTTATTTTAACTGTGTGGTCATTAAGGTTATTGTCTTGATGGAAGATGAACCTTCTGACAAGTCTGAGGTCCAGAGAACTCTGGAAGAGGTTTTCATCCAGGATATCTCTGTACTTGGCCGCACTCATGTTTCCTTTAGTCACAACCAGTCATCCTTTCCCTGCAGCTGAAAAACACCCCCATAGCATGATGCTGCCACTACCATGTTTGACTGTTGGGATTGTATTGGGCAGGTGATGAGCAGTGCCTTGTTTTCTCCCCACATACCACTTAGAATGATCACCAAAAAGGTCTATCTTCATCTTATTAGACCAGAGAATCTTATTTCTCATAGTCTAGTAGTCCGTCATGTGTTTTTTAGCGAAGTCTATGCTGGCTTTCATATCTCTTGCACTGAGGAGAGGCTTCTGTCGGGCCACTCTGCCAAAAAGGCCCGACTGGTGGAGGGCTGCAGTGATAGTTGACATTGTGGAACTTTCTCCCATCTCCCTACTTCATCTCTGGAGCTCAGCCACAGTGATCTTGAGGTTCTTCTTTACCTCTCTCACCAAGGCTCTTCTCCCACGATTGCTCAGTTTGGCAGGACAGCCAGGTCGAGGAAGACTTCTGGTGGTCACAAACTTCTTCCATTTAAGAATTATGGAGGCCACTGTGCTCTTAGGAACCTTGAGTGTTATGGTTTCCAATGGCAAGGAAACATCAGAAGCATAGAATAAACGGACAAGCTCTCGGGTGATGTAAACTAGAGCTGACCGCGACGCTAAACCTACACACCTCACTAGAAGTAGCCAGGGGGCATTCCTGCGTTGTCTCTAGATGCCGCGCGCCAGCCGGAGAACTAACTACCCCTGGTAGAAGAAAACACAGTCCTGGCTTGCCTCCAGAGAATGTCCCCACAGGAGATAGCAGCCCCCCACATATAATAACGGTGAGAGCAGATGAAAAGACACACGTAGTATGAAAGCAGATTTAGCACAGAGAGGCCCGCTAACTAAATAGCAGAAAGATACAACAGAGGACTTCGCGGTCAGCTGCAAAACCCTTCAAAACACCATCCTGAAATTACCTTAACTCATGTGACAACTCATGCCACTGGAGTGGTAATTTCAGCCCAACAAGAGCTTCCAGCTGCAGAGATTCACATAAGTGCAAACTGGACAAAACATACAAAAATAGACTTAAGGTCTAAAGTGTCCAACTTAGCTGAGCAGAAAACTGGGAGCAGGAACATGCAACAGAATCACTCTGGATACATTGATGGCCAGCATTAGAATGACTGAGGAGCAAGGTTAAATAGGATACTCCCACATCCTGATAGGAACAGGTGAACTGAAGGCAAAGCTTGCAGGACACCAGTACCACAAGAGACCACCGGGGGAGCCCACGAACAGAATCACAACAGTACCCCCCCCTTAAGGAGGGGGCACCGAACCCTCACAAGAACCACCAGGGCGATCTGGATGAGCCCTATGAAAGGCACGGACCAAATCAGAAGCATGAACATCAGAAGCTGTAACCCAAGAATTATCCTCTTGACCGTAGCCCTTCCATTTCACCAGATATTGAAGTCTCCGTCTGGAAACACGGGAGTCCAAGATTTTCTCCACCACGTACTCCAATTCACCCTCAACCAGCACAGGAGCAGGAGGCTCAACAGAAGGCACAAGTGGTACCTCATAACTCCGCAATAATGACCGATGGAAGACATTATGGATAGCAAAGGATGCTGGGAGGTCCAAACAAAAAGACACAGGGTTAAGAATTTCCAAAATCTTATAAGGACCGATGAACCGAGGCTTAAACTTAGGAGAAGAGACCCTCATAGGGACAAAACGGGAGGACAACCACACCAAGTCCCCAACACGAAGACGAGGACCAACACGACAATGGCGATTAGCAAAACGTTGAGTCTTCTCCTGGGACAACTCCAAATTGTCCACCACCTGCCCCCAAATACGATGCAACCTATCCACCATGGTATCCACTCCAGGACAATCCGAAGACTCCACCTGACCAGATGAAAAACGAGGATGGAACCCTGAATTGCAAAAGAAAGGGGAGACCAAAGTGGCAGAACTGGCCCGATTATTAAGGGCAAACTCAGCCAACGGCAAAAAGGAGACCCAGTCATCCTGATCAGCAGACACGAAACACCTCAAATAAGTCTCCAAGGTCTGATTAGTACGTTCCGTCTGGCCATTTGTCTGGGGAAGAAATGCAGACGAAAAAGACAAATCAATGCCCATCCTGGCACAAAACGCCCGCCAAAATCTGGACACAAACTGGGATCCCCTGTCGGAAATGATATTCTCCGGAATACCATGCAGCCGAACCACATTCTGAAAAAACAGGGGCACCAACTCAGATGAGGAAGGCAGCTTGGGCAAGGGCACCAAATGAACCATCTTAGAAAAGCGGTCACACACCACCCAAATGACGGACATCTTCTGAGAAACAGGGAGATCAGAAATAAAATCCATAGAGATGTGTGTCCAAGGCCTCTTAGGAACAGGCAAGGGCAACAACAACCCACTAGCCCGAGAACAACAAGGCTTGGCCCGAGCACAAACATCGCAAGACTGCACAAAAGTACGCACGTCCCGAGACAGGGAAGGCCACCAGAAGGACCTAGCCACCAAATCTCTGGTACCAAAAATTCCCGGATGACCTGCCAATGCAGAAGAATGAACCTCCGAGATGACTCTATTGGTCCACTCATCCGGCACAAACAATCTACCAGGCGGACAACGATCAGGCCGATCCGCCTGAAACTCTTGTAAAGCACGTCGCAGGTCTGGGAAGACAGCAGACAATATCACCCCATCCTTAAGTATACCCGTAGGTTTAGAATCACCAGGGGAATCAGGTTCAAAACTCCTAGAAAGGGCATCCGCCTTCACATTCTTAGTACCTGGCAGATACGAAACCACAAAATTAAACCGGGAGAAAAACAACGACCAGCGCGCCTGTCTAGGATTCAGACGTCTGGCCGACTCAAGATAAATCAAATTTTTGTGATCAGTCAAGACCACCACCTGATGTTTAGCACCCTCAAGCCAATGACGCCACTCCTCGAATGCCCACTTCATCGCCAAAAGCTCCCGATTACCGACGTCATAATTTCGCTCGGCGGGCGAAAATTTTCGAGAAAAGAACGCACAAGGTCTCACCACCGAACAATCCGAACTTTTCTGCGACAAAACCGCCCCCGCTCCGATCTCAGAAGCATCAACTTCCACCTGAAAAGGAAGAGAAACATCAGGCTGGCACAAAACCGGAGCAGAAGAAAAACGGCGCTTAAGCTCCCGAAAGGCCTCCACAGCAGCAGGAGACCAATCTGCAACATCAGCACCCTTTTTAGTCAAATCAGTCAAAGGCCTGACAACGCTAGAAAAACCAGTTATGAATCGACGATAAAAGTTAGCAAAGCCCAAAAATTTCTGAAGGCCCTTAAGAGAAGTCGGTTGCGTCCAGTCACAAATAGCCCGAACCTTCACAGGATCCATCTCAATAGAAAAGGGGGAAAAAATGTACCCCAAAAAAGAAATCTTCTGAACCCCAAAAACACACTTTGTACCTTTAACAAACAGAGAATTGGTCCGCAAAACCTGAAAAACCCTCCTAACTTGTTGAACATGAGATTCCCAGTCATCCGAAAAAATCAAGATATCGTCCAAATACACAATCATAAATTTATCCAGATATTCACGGAAAATATTGTGCATAAAAGACTGAAAGACCGAAGGGGCATTTGACAGACCAAAAGGCATCACCAAATACTCAAAATGGCCCTCGGGCGTATTAAATGCGGTTTTCCACTCATCCCCCTGCTTAATTCGCACCAAATTATACGCACCGCGAAGATCAATCTTAGAGAACCACTTCGCCCCCTCAATGCGAGCAAATAAATCTGTGAGCAATGGCAAAGGATATTGATACTTGACTGTGATCTTATTCAAGAGTCTATAATCAATACAAGGTCTCAAAGAACCATCACTTTTAGCTACGAAAAAGAACCCCGCTCCAAGAGGAGACGAAGAAGGACGAATATGTCCCTTTTCCAAGGACTCCCTAATATACTCTCGCATGGCAGCATGTTCAGGTACAGACAGATTGAATAGACGACCCTTAGGAAATTTACTGCCAGGGATCAAATCTATGGCGCAATCGCAATCTCTGTGAGGAGGAAGAGAATTAAGAGTAGATTCCTCAAAAACCTCACGATAATCAGACAAAAACTCAGGAATTTCAGAGGGAATAGATGAAGCAATGGAGACCAAAGGTGTGTCCCCATGATTTCCCTGACATCCCCAGCTTAGAACAGACATTGCTTTCCAGTCAAGGACTGGGTTATGAGTTTGCAACCATGGCAATCCCAGCACCAACACATCATGTAGATTATACAGTACAAGGAAGCGAATCACCTCTTGATGGTCTGGAGTCATACGCATAGTCACTTGTGTCCAGTATTGTGTCCAGTATTGTGGTTTATTACTAGCCAATGGTGTAGAATCAATACCCTTTAAAGGTATAGGAACTTCCAGAGGCTCTAGATCAAACCCACAGCGCCTGGCAAAGGACCAATCCATAAGACTCAAAGCGGCGCCAGAATCCACATACGCATCCGCAACAATAGAAGATAACGAACAAATTAGAGTTACAGACAAAATAAACTTGGACTGCAAAGTGCCAATAGCAGAGGATTTATCAACTTTCTTTGTTCGTTTAGAGCATGCTGATATAACATGAATAGAATTTCCACAATAGAAGCACAAATGATTTTTGCGCCTGTAAATCTGTCGTTCGCTTCTGGACAGAAAGCTATCACATTGCATACTCTGTGGTGCCTCTTCAGAAGACACCGCCAACTGGTGCACAGGTTTGCGTTCCCGTAAACGCCGATCAATCTGAATTGCCATTGTCATGGACTCATCCAGACCAGTAGGCGCAGGAAACCCCACCATGACGTCTTTTACAGCATCAGAGAGACCTTCTCTGAAAATTGCCGCCAGAGCGCACTCATTCCACTGAGTAAGCACAGACCATTTTCGAAATTTTTGGCAATACATTTCGGCTTCATCTTGCCCCTGAGAGAGGGCTATTAGGACTTTCTCAGCCTGAATCTCCAAATTTGGTTCCTCATAAAGCAACTCCAAAGCCAGAAAAAACGCATCCACATTGAGCAACGCAGGATCCCCTGGTGCCAATGAAAATGCCCAATTTTGGGGGTCACCCCGCAGTAAAGAAATAACAATTTTTACTTGCTGGGCAGGATCTCCAGCAGAATGAGATCTCAGCGAAAGAAACAATTTACAATTGTATTTAAAATTTAGAAAACAAGATCGATCTCCAGAAAAAAACTCCGGTATAGGAATTTTAGGTTCAGACCGAGGAGCATGTAACAAAAAATCTTGTATATTCTGAACTTTACAGGCAAGATTATTCAAATTGGTAGCCAGACTCTGGGGATCCATATTTCAACAGATAAAGTCTGAGCCATTCAGGGGTTAAGAGGAGAGAAAAACAGGAGACTGCAATTAGAGCTGGAGTGCAACTTCAGAGGAAGGAAAAAAAAAAAAAAAAGGTTTCACACAGTTCCTTTTCTCTCCTGCTTCAGCCTATAGATTAAACATTTGGGCTGGCCATACTGTTATGGTTTCCAATGGCAAGGAAACATCAGAAGCATAGAATAAATGGACAAGCTCTCGGGTGATGGAAACTAGAGCTGACCGCGACGCTAAACCTACACACCTCACTAGAAGTAGCCAGGGGGCATTCCTGCGTTGTCTCTAGATGCCGCGCGCCAGCCGGAGAACTAACTACCCCTGGTAGAAGAAAACACAGTCCTGGCTTGCCTCCAGGGAATGTCCCCACAGGAGATAGCAGCCCCCCACATATAATAACGGTGAGAGCAGATGAAAAGACACACGTAGTATGAAAGCAGATTTAGCACAGAGAGGCCCGCTAACTAAATAGCAGAAAGATACAACAGAGGACTTCGCGGTCAGCTGCAAAACCCTTCAAAACACCATCCTGAAATTACCTTAACTCATGTGACAACTCATGCCACTGGAGTGGTAATTTCAGCCCAACAAGAGCTTCCAGCTGCAGAGATTCACATAAGTGCAAACTGGACAAAACATACACAAATAGACTTAAGGACTAAAGTGTCCAACTTAGCTGAGCAGAAAACTGGGAGCAGGAACATGCAACAGAATTACTCTGGATACATTGATGGCCAGCATTAGAATGACTGAGGAGCAAGGTTAAATAGGATACTCCCACATCCTGATAGGAACAGGTGAACTGAAGGCAAAGCTTGCAGGACACCAGTACCACAAGAGACCACCGGGGGAGCCCACGAACCGAATCACAACACTTGAGTACTGCAGAAATTCTGTTGTATCCTTGGCCAGATCTGTGCCTTACCACAATTCTCTCTCTGAGCTCCTTGGCCAATTCCTTTGACCTCATGATTCTCATTTGGTCTGACATGCACTGTCAGCTGTGAGGTCTTATATAGACAGGTGTGTGCCTTTCCAAATCAAGTCCTATCAGTTTAATTAAACACAGCTGGACTCCAGTGAAGGAGTAGAACCATCTCAAGGAGGATAACAAGGAAATGGACAGCATGTAATTTAAATATGAATGTCTGAGCTAAGGGTCTAAATACTTATGACCATGTGATATTTAAGTTTTTCTTTTTTATTAAATTTAGAAATATTTTTACATTTCTGTTTTTTTTCAGTCAAGATGGGGTGCAAGAGTATACCATAATGTGAAAAAATGAACTTTTTTGAATTAACATAAACATAAAATTGGCATATTCGGATTCGTGATCAAAAACACTAGCAAAATTCTATAAAATTGAAAAAATCGGAAACATTCGGAAAATATTTGCATTGGCACTAAAGTATTTTGAGCACATTGGCTATGATAATGGTGTTTTATAACACTGATCAATGCAATTTTTCTGGCCAAAGGTTTTAAAACATATTTTAAGTCAATTTTGGATGCTGATTACGAATATGAACTCCGTTTTTGGCTATCACATCATGATTTCGAGATATTTTCAATTTTTGATGAAAATTACTCCTATCTAATGTTTTATGATAAAGACACATGGTTTTCAATACTACATTATATATTTTTAATCAAGGAATAACAAAGATTACAAAGTCTAAGTACAGCAAATCAAATATACTGACAGAATTAAACTACAAAATATAAAAACACGTATACATGGCACACAGATGAATGACAAATGGCAGTTACTTGAACTTTCTTTTCTTGGCTGACTGTGATGTACAGCTTCTTTGTTGTCTCTCATCAAGCTCCAGCAATAGTCAGCCATCGTATGTGAGTCCCACCCGCCTTGATACCGTTCTTCCATTGTTTTAATGTCCTGATGAAAACGCTCCCCTTGTTCCTTGCTCACATCCCCAAGGTTCTCTGGAAAAAAGTCCAAATGGCTGTGTAAATAGTGAATCTTGATACTTATTCTACATCCAAGATTTCGCAGACTCATTATTAGCTCTTCCACAATCTCTTCCTAGGTGTCTGCTTTCTTATTCCCTAGAAAATTCTGCACCACATTACAAAATGCATTCCAAGCTCTTTCTTCTGTCTCATTCATTGATGTGATAAAATTTGGGTCTCTCATAAGTGTTCTTATTTGAGGTCCATCAAATATTCCAGCCTTTTTCTTCTCTTCACTAAGACCAGAAAAAGTTGAACATATATAGCTAAAGCATTCTCCAATGTGATTGAGAGCTTTGACGAACTGCTTCATAAATTCATGTTTTATGTGTAAGGGAGAAAAGACAATGTTCTTCCTATCCACTAGAGGATCATGGATGACATTCTTATCACCAGATGTCAAACTGTCGCTGAGGCCATTCAGTTTTCACCCAATGCAATGCTGTAGCTCTACTGTCCCAGTAGTACAGAAAACAAGGGTGTTATCATAACAAATGGGAATTATGCATGTTCAAAGAAAACAAAGATATTCTCACATTTATTGGGAGACTAAATGAAAACTAAATTTACCTTAGTGAACCGTATAAACCGGCACTTTTCATACACTACTTATATTTATCATGGAATTCTTGAAAATGAGCTTTATACCTGTAGCGCAAAAACGTGATGTGATAGAGAAATTATAAGATCAGATTTGAATTCAGCACCCTCAAATTAGTCTAAAACTGTTCTTAAAGTCCATGCTAGAATTTTTTTTTTTCTCTGTAGACCAGTGTAATGAGTATGGGGCACGTACTTGATGAGGATAGGGTTTTACAGAGCTCAGAGGAGCGGCGTGCTTGTAAACTTGTTTTCTAAAACTTTACCTGTGCACATTGCGGCTAGCCAATCAGGGTGCAGTAAACATTCACAATGTCCTGATACAACAGCTTGTGTCACTAGCTGGTGAAATCACATGTCTCTCTCCATATAAAGAGTGGACATCTTGTTTTAGCACCATTTTGACACTGTAACAGTGCAGAGAGGCTGCTCCTGACCCCGGCACTGTTTGCAGCTAGATTTAAGGTAGTTAGCTAGCCTGTTTCTTAGTCAGATAGTTCAGCTAAATAGTATCCTGTGTGGCTGTGAAATTGACCATCCAGCAGTTTTGTATTGTGCCATTACTGAGGTCTACAGACAAACACAGCAAGGCACATTTCAAACAAGTGTGTTGCACAGTACTCCTATTGCGCTCCATGCACATCAAGGCATATCCCACCTTGTCATTTAGCGGTGTGGTGACATTGTTCTGTGATTTGAGCTGCAGGCCATGAAAAAAAAATTTCTTTGGCAGTTGCTACCTTGTTCAGGCCACCATATCTCACATTGTTATTCAGTGGAGGTGAAATTCCACTGTCTGCATAGCTCATCCAGATTGAAAAAAATGTTTCTTTTCTGTTTCTAAACGTGATACAGACCACCATATCCCCTGTTGTAATATTTGTGGCAGTGAAATAAAGCTGTCTGCAGACCTCACTCACATTAATAAAAAATATTTTTTTCTGTTTTTAAACGTGATACAGACCGCCATGACCCACGTTGTAATTTTGAGGCTTTGAAATTATTTGCGTGCGCACAGCTGTTGAACATAAAAAAAATTGCAAACATGATACAGCAGGCTAAATCTGAGTTTGAAATTGTTTGGATCATATCTTATAGGTTATAAAGCCATCATCCACACTAAAAACTAATTTGTTCTGTTACTAATAGTGTTGAGCGATACCTTCCGATATTTGAAAGTATCGGTATCGGATTGGATCGGCCGATATCCAAAAAATATCGGATATCGCTGATACCGATACCCGATACCAATACAAGTCAATGGGACACAAATATCGGAACGTAATAGGGAGCGATCCTGGATGGTTCCCAGGGTCTGAAGGAGAGGAAACTCTCTTTCAGGCCCTGGGATCCATATTCATGTAAAAAATAAAGAATAAAAATTAAAAATATGGATATACTCACCCCTCCGACGAGCCCTGGCAGTCACCACTGCAAGCGTCTGCCTCCGTTCCTAAGAATGCAGAGAGTGAAGGACCTATGATGACGTCGTGGTCACGTGAGCGGTCACATGAGCGGTCACGCGACCAATCACAAGACCGCGACGTCATCGCAGGTCCTACACTCACTGCATTCTTAGGAACGGAGGCAGACGCTTGCAGCGGTGACAGCCAGGGCTCGTTGGAGGGGTGAGTATATCCATATTTTTCATTTTTATTCTTTATTTTTTACATGAATATGGATCCCGATCCTGATTCCCGATATCGCAAAAATATCGGAACTCGGTATCGGAATTCCGATACAGCGAATATCGGCCGATACCCAATATTTGCAGTATCGGAATGCTCAACACTAGTTACTAATGTTCTACAGTAGGGAAGATCTCATTTTGAAATTGTTTGGAGCATCTAGTCTATGATATACAGGTCTCATCCACAGGCCCCCAAAAATGTATTTGGTTACTAACGTCATAATGTAGGGTAGATCTCACTTTGAAATTGTTTGCAGCATCTAGTTTATTTTATATAGGCCTCATCCACACACAAAAAAACATTCTTCTGCTACTAACTTTCTACCGTAGGAGTAATATCACTTTGAAATAGTTTGTAGCATCTAGTATATATTACACAGGCCTCATCCACATTATGTTACAAACATCGTACAGTAAGGGAGATCTCACTTTAAAATTGTTTGGAGCTTCTAGTCTATGTTATACAGGCCTTATCTACAGGCCAAAAAATAATCTTCTGTTACTAACGTTCTACAAAAGGGAAGATCACCACTTTGAAATTGTTTGGAGCATTTAGTCTATGTTATACAGGCCTCATCCACAGGCCAAAAAATATTTATTCTGCTACTAATGACATACAGTAGGGGATATCCCACTCTGAATTTTTTTGTAGCATCTAGTATATTTCATACAGGCCTCATCCACAGGCCCCCCCAAATTTTTTCTGTTACTAACGTTAAACAGTAGGGTAGACAATGCTCACTGTGAAAAACAAGATAATCTTGCAGTTATGATACCTTTTAATGGTTAACAAAAATAAAATAAATGATGATGCAAATCTTTTGGGACTTCTTAAGTCCCTTCCTCAGGCATGGTTGAACAAAGTTTCTGAAGAAACATAATTTATTTTATTTTTGTCAGCCATTAAAAGGTATCATAACTACAAGATTATCTTGTTTTTCACACTGAGAGTAGGGTTGAGCGAAACGGAACGGACAAATTCAAAAATCGCCGACTTTCGGCAAAGTCGGGTTTCATGAAATCCGACCCGATCCTAGTGTGGGATTGGCCATGAGGTCGGCGATCTTCGTGCCAAAGTCGCGTTTCATATGACGCGTTCAGCGCCATTTCTCAGCCAATGAAGGAGGACGCAGAGTGTGGGCAGCGTGATGACATAGGTCTCGGTCCCCACCATCTTAGAGAAGGGCATGACAATGATTGGCTTGCTTTCTGCAGCGTCACAGGGGCTATAAAGGGGCGTGCACGCCGACCGCCATCTTACTTCTGCCGACCTTAGCATAGGGAGAGGTTGCTGCAGCTTCGTCAGAAGAAGGGACATAGTTAGGGATGAAAGATTAACCCCCAAACCGCTTGTGCTGTAGCGATTTTCACTGTCCAACACCACCTTTTTTGCAGGGACAGTGGAGGCTATATCTTTGTGCATCAGCTCTGTAGCTTATTAGGATGCCTTATAAGGCTCCCTGATAGCTGCATTGCTGTTTGCACCGCTGCTGTGCAAACCAACTGCTTTTTTAAAAGCAAAAATCCTGTTGCTCCTTTCTGCACAGTTATCTTGTTTATTTGTCCACACTTTTGTGTGCAGCAGTCCTTTTTATTGCTGCCATACTTGTCCTGAGATCATTGTAGGGAGATTGAAATTGTACTACAGTCCTTGTATTTTTTCATATATCTTCCAGCCACTTGCTACCACTTACATTGCGCTGTTTTATACACTGTGCCTAAGTTTGGGTTCAGTCTCCCCCCCAAAAAAATGAGATTCAAATTCTCCCAAAGTGGATATACCTCAGTCCTCTTAGTTTGTCGTATATCAGCCAGCCACTTGCTGCCACTCACATTGCGTTGTTTTATACTCTGTGCCTGAGTTTGGGTTCAGTCTCCCCCCCAAAAAAGTGAGATTCAAATTCTCCCAAAGAGGATATACCTCAGTCCTCTTAGTTTGTCGTATATCAGCCAGCCACTTGCTGCCACTCACATTGCGTTGTTTTATACACTGTGCCTGAGTTTGGGTTCAGTCTCCCCCCCCAAAAAGTGAGATTCAAATTCTCCCAAAGAGGATATACCTCAGTCCTCTTAGTTTGTCGTATATCAGCCAGCCACTTGCTGCCACTCACATTGCGTTGTTTTATACACTGTGCCTGAGTTTGGGTTCAGTCTGCCTCCCAAAAAAGTGAGATTCAAATTCTCCCAAAGAGGATATACCTCAGTACTCTTAGTTTGTCGTATATCAGCCAGTCACTTGCTGCCACTCACATTGCGTTGTTTTATTCACTGGGCCTGAGTTTGGGTTCAGTCTCCCCCCCCAAAAAAAGTGAGATTCAAATTCTCACAAAGTGGATATACCTCAGTCCTCTTAGTTTGTCGTATATCAGCCAGCCACTTGCTGCCACTCACATTGCGTTGTTTTATACACTGGGCCTTAGTTTGGGTTCAGTCTCCCCCCAAAAAAGTGAGATTCAAAGTCTCACAAAGTGAATATACCTCAGTCCTCTTAGTTTGTCGTATATCAGCCAGCCACTTGCTGCCACTCACATTGCGTTGTGTTATACTCTGGGCCTGAGTTGTGGTGCAGTCTGCCCCCCAAAAAAGGGGGAATTGTCACAAAGTGGATATACGTCAGTTCTGTTAGTTTGTCGTATATCAGTCAGCCACGTTCTGCCACTTACATTGTGTTGTGTTATACACTGGGCCTGAGTTTTGGTTCAGTCTCCCCAAAATTAAAAGGGAGATTTAAATTCTCAACAAGCTTATATACACCTTCTGCCTTGTTTTACAGTACCATATAACGGTTGTTATATTGGTTACATTTTCCCAAAAATGAGGAAGTCTGGTGGAAGAGGCCGTGGGCGGTTGTTGCCAGCTGGTACTGATGGTGGTGGTGGTGGAGCATCTGGTGGTAGTGGGAAAAGCAAAATAGCACCTAAGGCTGGTGGCGTTGAGCCAGCGTCATCGTCTGGCTACACAAGGCCTCGAAGGCTCCTTTATCTTGGAGTAGGAAAACCACTTTTAAAGCCGGAGCAGCAGGGAAAAGTTTTGGCTTTCCTTGCTTACTCAACCTCTAGCTCTTTCGCCTCCTCTTCAGAAAGTTAAAAATATAAAAGCAGCAAGTCGTCAGTGGATGCACCCGGTCAGGAACAAGACGTTTCCTTGTGTCCTTCACCCAAACCAAAAGTGAAGGATGCATCAGGCAACACCACAGGTTACTCCATGGAGCTCTTTACACATACCGTGCCTGGGTTAGAAAGGGACATTGTTAACTGCCCATTACAAGATGAATCGGACATGGAGTGCACTGATGCACAGCCACAGCTAGATTATTATGCTGTTCCATTGACTCAGATCACTACATTGCCCTCGCAGTGTACTGAACCAGAATGTGACCCTGATGAGACTATGGTTCCCCGTCCCAAACGCTGTAGCACCTTACACGGTGACACAGAGGAAGTTGCACATGACATTGAAGAGGAGGTGATAGATGACCCAGTTGTTGACCCAGATTGGCAGCCATTGGGGGAAGAGGGTGCCGCTGCCAGTAGCTCAGAAGCGGAGGATGATCCACAGCAGCCATCTACATTGCAACAGCTGTCATCTGGCAGGCCCGTATCAGGCCAAAAATGTGTGTCAAAAACAAAACAGTTTTAGGACAGCGTGGCCATCCAGTAAAAGTAGCACAGTGTGCAATGCCTGAAAAGGTATTCAATAGTAGGAAGAGTGCAGTGTGGCAATTTTTTAACCAAGATCCGAATAATCAGTCAAAAGTTATCTGTAAGAAATGCTCAAAGACCTTTAGCAGAGGGAAGAATCTTCAAAATTTAAATACAATGTGCATGCGTAGACATTTAACCAGCATGCACTTGCAGGCCTGGACTAACTACCAAACGTCACGTACCGTTGGTGCACCTGCTCAGAATGAAGGTAGTCAGCAACACTACATTGCTTCCCTCACTGTAAGCCCACCGGTTAGGACACCACCAGCAGTAAATGTGGAAGTATCGTCGCAAGGCCAAAGCAGTCAGGGAATCACAAGGTTATTGGTAGTAAACACTGTATGTAGGCCAACATAAAGAATGCCATCACCAACCCTCTCTCAATCCGCCATGTCCACCACCACCACTACCGCTAGTTCCACCATATGCAGCTCTCCAGTCCAGCTCACCCTACAAGAGACTCTCTTTAGGAAAAGAAACTACTCATCCTCTCATCTGCGTACACAGGGTTTGAACGCCCACATTGCTAGACTAATCTCGTTAGAGATGATGCCCTACCGGTTGGTTGAATGCGAAGCTTTCAAAGACCTGATGGCCTACGCAGTACCACGCTATGACCTACCAAGTCGGCACTTCTTTGCAAGAAAAGCCATCCCAGCCCTCCACCAGCATGTCAAGGACCGCATTGTCCATGCACTGAGGCAATCAGTCAGTGGAAAGGTGCACCTCACAACAGATGCATGGACCAGTAGGCATGGCCAGGGACGTTACGTGTCCATCACGGCGCACTGGGTTAATCTGGTGGATGCAGGGTCCACTGGGGACAGCCATAGTGGAACAGTTCTGCCTAGCCCACGGTCTAGGAAACAATTGGCTGTAGGTGTTTGCCACCCCTCCTCCTCCTCCTCCTCCAGAAGCGAAAGCTAGTCCACCGAGGACAGTCGCATGACCACTCCATCCGCAGCTGCCAGTGTTGCACACGAGGTATCCCTTTATCGAACAGCTAGTGGTAAGCATCAGCAGGCTGTATTACAAATAGTGTTGAGCGATACCGTCCGATACTTGAAAGTATTGGTATCGGAAAGTATCGGCCAATACCGGCAAAGTATCGGATCTAATCCGATACCGATACCCGATACCAATACAAGTCAATGGGACTCAAGTATCGGACGGTATTCCTGATGGTTCCCAGGGTCTGAAGGAGAGGAAACTCTCCTTCAGGCCCTGGGATCCATATTAATGTGTAAAATAAAGAATTAAAATAAAAAATATTGCTATACTCACCTCTCCGACGCAGCCTGGACCTCACCGAGGGAACCGGCAGCGTTCTTTGCTTAAAATGCGCGCTTTTACTTCCTTCCATGACGTCACGGCTTGTGATTGGTCGCGTGCCGCCCATGTGGCCGCGACGCGACCAATCACAGCAAGCCGTGACGTAATTTTCAGGTCCTCAATGCCTAATTCTAGGCATTCAGGAATTTAAAATTACGTTCCGGCTTGTGATTGGTCGCGTCGCGGTCACATGGGCGACGCGACCAATCACAAGCCGTGACGTCACGAGAGGCAGGAGACGCGCGCATTTTTAAAATTACGTCACGGCTTGCTGTGATTGGTTGCGTGCCGCCCATGTGGCCGCGACGCGACCAATCACAGCAAGCCGTGACGTAATTTCAGGTCCTGATGCCTATTTCTGCATTGAGGACCTGAAATTACGTCACGGCTTGCTGTGATTGGTCGTGTCACGGTCACATGGGCGGCACGCAACCAATCACAAGCCGTGACGTAATTTTAAAAATGCGCGCGTCTCCTGCCTCCCGTGACGTCACGGCTTGTGATTGGTCGCGTCGCCCATGTGACCGCGACGCGACCAATCACAAGCCGGAACGTAATTTTAAATTCCTGAATGCCTAGAATTAGGCATTGAGGACCTGAAAATTACGTCACGGCTTGCTGTGATTGGTCGCATCGTGGCCACATGGGCGGCACGCGACCAATCACAAGCCGTGACGTCACGGAAGGAAGTAAAAGCGCGCATTTTAAGCAAAGAACGCTGCCGGTTCCCTCGGTGAGGTCCAGGCTGCGTCGGAGAGGTGAGTATAGCAATATTTTTTATTTTAATTCTTTATTTTACACATTAATGTTGTTTCGATACCGATACCCGATACCACAAAAGTATCGGATCTCGGTATCGGAATTCCGATACCCGCAAGTATCGGCCGATACCCGATACTTGCGGTATCGGAATGCTCAACACTAATTACAAATGAAGTGTTTGGGCGACAACAGACACACCGCGGAAGTACTGGCCGAGTACTTGCAGCAAGAAACTCAGTCATGGCTGGGAAGTGTACATCTTGAGGCAGGCAAGGTAGTCAGTGATAACGGAAGGAATTTTATGGCTACCATAGCCCTTTCAGAACTGAAACACATTCCTTGCCTGGCTCACACCTTGAACCTGGTGGTGCAGTGCTTCCTGAAAAATTATCTGGGGTTACCAGCCCTGCTCCTGAAGGTGCGAAGACTTTGCTCGCACATCCGCCGGTCACCCGTACACTCCAGCCGTATGCTGAAACATCAGCGTTCGCTGAAGCTTCCCCAGCACCACCTAATAATCGACGTTACAACAAGGTGGAATTCCACACTGCACATGCTTCAGAGGTTGTGCGAACAGAGGCGTACTGTAATTTATTTGTGGGAGGATACACATACACGGGCAGGCACTTGGATGGCAGACATGGAGTTGTCTGGTGAGCAGTGGTCGAAGCTACAAGACCTCTGTCAAGTCCTTCAGTGTTTTGAGGAATGCACACAGCTGGAAAGTGCAGACGATGCCATCATAAGCATGAGCATCCCACTAATGCGTCTGCTGATTCAAAGTTTGAAGCACATAAAGGAGCAGGCGTCTGCAGCCGAAGAGGAGGGAAGCCTTGATGACAGTCAGCCATTGTCAGCTCAGGGAACTCTACTAGATGAGGTGGCGGATGAAGAGGAGGAGGAGGATGGTGGCGATGAATATTTATAGGAGGAGCTTGTTTCTAAGGGGGCAATAGAAACAGGTGGCATTGCAAGGTCAGGTACAGGTTTTTTGCGGGACACAAGTGACGTTGATTTGCAAGAAAGTGCTCCTCAACCCAGCACAAGCAGTGAATTGACACCTGGAACATTGGCCCACATGGCTGAGTATGCCTTGCGTATCCTAAAAAGGGACCCCCGCATTATCAAAATGATGACCGATGATGATTACTGGTTGGCCTGCCTCCTGGATCCACGATATAAAAGAAAATTACAAAATATCATGCCACATGAGAACCTTGAGCAAATATTGGCTACCAAACAAGCAACTCTTGTAGACCGATTGGTTCAGGCATTCCCAGCACACAGCAGCAGTGATGGTTCTCATACGAGCCATAGTGGGCAACATGGCAGAGGTGTTAGAGGTGCACAAATCTGAAGTGGCGTTGGACAGAGGGGTTTTATGACCAGTTTGTGGAGTGTTTTCGCAATGACCGCAGACACGACAGGTACTGCTGCATCGATTCAAGTGACAGGAGACAGCATTTTTCCAGTATGGTTACGAACTACTTTTCCTCCCTTATCAATGTTCTCCCTCACAGGTCATTCCCCTTTGAGAACTGGGCATCTAAAATAGACACCTGGCCTGAATTGGCAGAATATGCATTACAGGAGCTTGCTTGCCCAGTGTGCTAGTGTGCTATCAGAAAGAGTCTTCAGTGCTGCTGGTTCAATACTGACCAAAAAAAGGACTCGTCTGGCTACCCGAAATGTTGATGATCTAACCTTCATTAAAATGAACCAATCATGGATTTCAAATTATTTTGCCCCACCTTCCCTTGCTGACATGTAGCTTGCCTGAAAAATGTCTTGCTTTTTGCCTCCTCTTACTGACTTCTCCAATTCCTCCATTTGCAGCTGCTGAATGTCCACCATAGGCCATTTTTATACCTCCCTAAATGGGCTGACTCCCCCACAGGGCCGTGGTCACCACCTGGCACAAGCACCCGTGCAAGTGCCATTTGCCTGGACAGGTGGGTGTGCCCACTGTTGGGTGACGGCACTGGCACAGGGTCCCTCATAGTACAATGAAGTGTCTCTGATGGTGGTGGTGCACAACCAACGTCAGACACACCATCGTAATATGAGGGGCCCTGTGCCAGTACCGCCGCCCACAAGAGAGTGTTCCCCCCAGCTCGAACAGTGCTCTACCACTTGCACTACTTACCTCTCCCTGCTCCACCACTAGCCTGTGTAGCCTGTGCTGTTAAATCCTTCAATGGCACTGCCAATACAAATTTGTTCAAATGATAGATGATAGTTAAAATATACAAGGGCCCTGGCCTCCATTTAGACCTGTTAATACTTTGCGCCTACTACCACTGTCTGCTACTCAGTAGAGGAGCCCACCCCTTTACCTAGCTATGCCACCTGTTTATTTATGAAAAAATATTTGGCAGACATTTAGCCTACTTACTTATTTGGGCCTACTCGCTGTGTCAGCCTCTCCTTACAGTTGTCCTCCGCTGAACAAAGCAATGCCGCCTGTTTAGACCTGTTACCAATTTTGAACTGCATTTAGCCCACTTTATTTATTTATTATTATCTGTGTTTCCTCCTCATCCTGACCATTGCCCAGCCACTGCTAGATGAGTCTGCTGGTACATTGATCCAGACCACTACATTCCCCTTGCACTCTACACAGCCAAAATCTGACCCTGCTGAAAGTCAGGTTCCCCTTCCCGCATACTATACCACCTTACACGGGGACAAAGAGGAAGGTGCAGATGAAAGTGCAGGTTCCTTCATCAGGTGGGGGGCATACTCGTTGGTGATGTCACTGGCACAGGGCCCCTCATAGTACACAAAAGTGTCTCTGCCAGTGGGAGGCGCCACCCGCCATCAAACACACCTCCGTACTATGAGGGGCCCTGTGCCAGTGCCAATGCCAATGAGTGGGACCCCACTGCTTGCTCAGGATCACAGCACTTCCAAAGTTGAAATGCTTACTCTCCCTGCTCCACCGCCATGACATATTCTGCATTTCCTGGGCCCACGAAAAACTTGAGCCAGCCCTACCTCCCCACAAGTTTAGCCATATGACCCCCAGTTTTCAATGCCTAACTATTATTATAAAGTAAATTAAGATTGACAAGCTTCAGTAATAAGAATTGATGTTTTTGGCATTAAAATGGACACTGTAGGTGTTTTCCTGTCCTCCACTCTCTGCCGACTTTGATTCCCCATTGACTTGCATTGGGTTTGGTGTTTCAGTCGGCCCCCGACTTTTCGCAATAATCGGCCAATTGCACCCGACCCGACTTTTCACAATGTCGGGTTTCGCGAAACCCGACTCGATCCCAAAAAAGCAAAAGTCGCTCAACTCTAGCTGAGAGCATTAGTTTTTCAACTGGCTAACATGGTACCAAATTCCTTTTTTTCTTTTAACAGTAGGGTAGATCTCACTTTGAAATGGTTTGGATATGCTAGTGTATTTTATTCAGGCCTGATATAAACAAAAAAAATTCTTCTGTTACTGACTTTTTATAGTAGGGGAGATCTCACCTCGACATTGCTTGTAGCATCTAGTCTATGTTATACAGGTCTCATCCACAGGCCAAAAAGAATGATTCAGTTACTGTCATACAGTAGAGGAGATCTCACTTTGAAATTATTTGGAGCATCTAGCCTATTTTAATACAGTACTCATCCACACACAAAAGATAATGTCTTCCGTTACTAACGTCATACAGTAAGGGAGATCTAATTTTGAAATTGGGGCATATTTTCTTTGTCGTAGAGGTCTCATCCATACTCAAACAATTCTGTGTTCTGTGACTAACATGATTCAGCACAGCGTATTTCATCTGGTCATTTAGTGCCACTGAAATTCAGCTGTTTTCAGAGCTGATGCAGAGCAAAAAATCTAATTTGTGGTTGCTAACACTGTGCTGCTATGTGCACTATCTGAACCACATGACTGGGAAAAAGCAAGGTCGTGGTGGAAAGGGGATTAGGCTTGCTGTTAAAGGTGTACATGGGGAAGGTGGTAATGTTTGTGAAAGCACTAGTGAACCAACAATGTCACATAATATACAAAGAAAAATTACAACTTTTGTTACTGGACAGGCTACTCAACTACCTATATTTGGCAGAAACACTGTGGTACGCTTTGTTGATGAGGCCCAGAAAAAGCATGTGCTCGAGTGGAAGGCAAGTGCAGCTTCAAGGGGCCTCTCCTTCTCTTCCTCCACCTCAACATCACACCCAGTACAGTCCACAGAAGGAACACCAATTACCCTTGCTTCCTCCTGCATCACAACTCTCCAACCACCCAACTGACAGTAAGAAACCACAGATGGGTGAGTCTGAAGAGCTGCTCACACATTCTATGCCATTGCCATCAGAAATGTCCTCAAAATATTTAACAGGAGAAAATTATCTTCACTGATGCCCAAATTTTTTTTAGCTTAGATCTAGGGAAGGACGAAGTAAGGTCCAAGAAGCATCCTGACCCTCGTCAACAGACATTAAACACTGGGTGGGGAGGTGATCCTGATGAGACTCAGACATCTGAGGCTCATGCGGACTGTGCTGTGCTGTCAGTGTAAGAAAAGGTGGAGCATGACTCTCAGGGCAAGAATGTGATAGCACAGAGGATTATGATGAGGTGGTTGATCCCAGTTGGCATAAAAACAGGGGCACGCAGCTGAGTAGGTCATCTGAGGAGGCTTAGGAGGAAGACGAAGAGGTTACGTTGCACCGTATGGCGAAGACACTTAATGATGCTACCACGACAAGCAGTGCATCCTCAGCCACAACTGTGGCTGTGACCAGCAGCATTCGCTGGTATGCAGCTCAATGGGGCAGCAAGGGTTGCCTAGCCTGAGCCTTTTTTTTACAACAGAGGATGAGCCAACACGCATAATCTGCCAACTTTGCAAAAAATAGCTGAGTAGACTAAAAAAGTGCATTTAATTGACTACTACATGTATGAAACTTCACATTTGCAATCAACATGCATTACTCTGGGAAACCCTCTGCGCTACAATGCAAACCAGTGGACCTCAACATCCATCAGCAGCTCGATCAATCACATCTGCTGCTTCTTCCTCCTCCTCCTCTGTATCCCTGCCAATCACTGTGACGCAGGTCCCTGACCGCAGAACCATGGGTTCTTTACCAATCAGGCTAAGTGAGAGCTCGTTAGCTGTAATGGAAGCAGACATACCTGCTGTTTTTGACCATTCTGAGAGAATGACCACACCGCAACATTCTCAATCCACTGTAACATCTTCGCCTGCACCTCTCTAAGCATCCATCAGCAGCTCGATCAATCGCATTTGCTGCTTCTTCCTCCTCCTCTGTATTCCTGCCAAGCTGTTATGACCCCAATGGCAGAGGGTCTCAGAAATAATAACCAAGTCTGCAAACACAAAAAACCAGCTCATAGGGCAGTGGTAACTGGGCTGACCATATATCTAATCCTAGCACCACAAATAGAAGTAGCCGGGGAACGTGCCTACGTTGGTTCTAGACGTCTCGCGCCAGCCGGAGAACTAACTAACCCTAGAAGGGAAAAGAAAGACCTTTCTTGCCTCCAGAGATAAGACCCCAAAAAGTTGGATACAAGCCCCCAACAAATAATAACGGTGAGGTAAGAGGAAAAGACAAACATAAGAATGAACTAGGTATTTAGCAAAGAGAGGCCCACTAGCTAATAGCAGAATATAGTAAGATGACTTATATGGTCAGCAAAAACCCTAAAAATATCCATGCTGGATATTCAAGAACCCCCGAACCGTCTAACGGCCGGGGGGAGAACACCAGCACCCCTAGAGCTTCCAGCGAGGTCACAAATCACATTTAGTACAAGCTGGACAAAAATAGAAGCAAAGCAAATAACCCAAATAACCAAAAAGCAAGACTTAGCTTAATTTTGCAAAAACCAGGACCAGCGGACAGGAGCAACAGAAGGATCTGATTACAACGATGCCAGGCACTGGACTAAGGATCCAGGAAGTTAATATAGCAACACCCCTGGACTAACGGCCCAGGTGAGTGCCAAAGTGAAGAAAGACAATCCCAGAGTCATATCACTAGTGACCACAAGAGGGAGCCAAAAAGTATAATTCACAACAGTACCCCCCCTTAAGGAGGGGTCACCGAACCCTCACCAAGACCACCAGGGCGATCAGGATGAGCAGCGTGAAAGGCACGAACTAAATCGGCCGCATGCACATCAGAGGCAACCACCCAGGAATTATCCTCCTGACCATAGCCCTTCCACTTGACCAGATACTGAAGCCTCCGCCTGGAGAGACGAGAATCCAAGATCTTCTCCACCACGTACTCCAACTCGCCCTCAACCAACACCGGAGCAGGAGGCTCAACAGAAGGAACCACAGGCACAACGTACCGCCGCAACAAAGACCTATGGAACACGTTGTGAATGGCAAACGACACCGGAAGATCCAAGCGAAAGGACACCGGATTAAGGATTTCCAATATCTTGTAAGGACCGATGAAGCGAGGCTTAAATTTAGGAGAGGAGACCTTCATAGGAACAAATCGAGAAGACAGCCATACCAAATCCCCAACACGAAGTCGGGGACCCACACCGCGGCGGCGGTTGGCAAAACGCTGAGCCTTCTCCTGTGACAACTTTAAGTTGTCCACCACATGACTCCAGATCTGCTGCAACCTATCCACCACAGAATCTACCCCAGGACAGTCAGAAGGCTCCACATGTCCCGAGGAAAAACGAGGATGGAAACCAGAGTTGCAGAAAAAAGGCGAAACCAATGTAGCGGAACTAGCCCGATTATTAAGGGCAAACTCAGCCAACGGCAAGAAGGTCACCCAATCATCCTGATCCGCAGAAACAAAACACCTCAAATAAGCCTCCAGAGTCTGATTAGTTCGCTCCGTTTGTCCATTAGTCTGAGGATGAAAGGCAGACGAAAACGACAAATCAATGCCCATCCTAGCACAAAAGGATCGCCAGAACCTGGAAACAAACTGGGATCCTCTGTCAGACACAATATTCTCAGGAATGCCGTGTAAACGAACCACATTCTGAAAGAACACAGGAACCAGATCGGAAGAGGAAGGCAGCTTAGGCAAAGGTACCAAATGGACCATCTTAGAAAAGCAATCACATACCACCCAGATGACAGACATGCCCTGAGAAACCGGAAGATCTGAAATGAAATCCATGGAAATGTGTGTCCAAGGCCTCTTCGGGACAGGCAAGGGCAATAGCAACCCGCTGGCACGAGAACAGCAAGGTTTAGCCCGAGCACAAGTCCCACAGGACTGCACAAATGACCGCACATCCCGAGACAAGGAAGGCCACCAAAAGGACCCAGCCACCAGATCTCTGGTGCCAAAAATTCCCGGATGCCCTGCCAACACCGAGGAATGAACCTCGGAAACGACTCTGCTGGTCCACTTATCAGGAACAAACAGTCTGTCAGGTGGACAAGAATCAGGTCTCCCAGCCTGAAATCTCTGCAACACACGTCGCAAATCCGGAGAAATGGCTGACAAGATAACTCCCTCTTTAAGAATACCAACTGGTTCTGCGACTCCCGGAGAGTCAGGCACAAAGCTCCTTGAAAGAGCATCAGCCTTCACATTCTTTGAACCTGGTAAATACGAGACGACAAAGTCAAAACGGGAGAAAAACAATGACCAGCGGGCCTGTCTAGGATTCAGGCGTTTAGCAGACTCAAGATACATCAAATTTTTGTGATCAGTCAAGACCACCACACGATGCTTAGCACCCTCGAGCCAATGACGCCACTCCTCAAATGCCCACTTCATGGCCAACAACTCCCGATTGCCAACATCATAATTCCGCTCAGCAGGCGAAAACTTCCTAGAGAAAAAGGCACAAGGTCTCATCACAGAGCAACCAGGGCCTCTCTGCGACAAAACGGCCCCTGCCCCAATCTCAGAAGCATCCACTTCAACCTGAAAGGGAAGTGAGACATCAGGCTGGCACAAAACAGGCGCCGAAGTAAACCGGCGCTTCAACTCTTGGAAAGCCTCCACGGCTGCGGAGCCCAGTTAGCAACATCAGAACCTTTCTTGGTCATATCCGTCAAAGGTTTAACAATGCTAGAAAAATTAGCAATAAAACGACGGTAGAAGTTAGCAAAACCCAAGAACTTCTGAAGACTCTTAACTGACGTGGGCTGAGTCCAATCATGAATAGCTCGGACCTTGACTGGGTCCATCTCCACCGCAGAAGGGGAAAAAATAAACCCCAAAAAGGGAACCTTCTGTACTCCAAAGAGACACTTTGAGCCCTTGACAAACAACGCATTCTCGCGCAAAACCTGAAACACCATCCTGACCTGCTCCACATGCGAGTCCCAGTCATCAGAAAAAACCAGAATATCATCCAGATAAACGATCATAAATTTATCCAGATACTTCCGGAAAATATCATGCATAAAGGACTGAAACACTGAAGGAGCATTAGAGAGCCCAAAAGGCATCACCAAGTACTCAAAATGACCTTCGGGCGTATTAAACGCGGTTTTCCATTCATCTCCTCGCTTAATGCGCACAAGGTTGTACGCACCACGAAGATCTATCTTGGTGAACCACTTGGCACCTTTAATTCGGGCAAACAAGTCTGACAACAGAGGCAAAGGATACTGAAACTTAACAGTGATTTTATTCAAAAGCCGATAGTCAATACAAGGTCTCAAAGATCCGTCCTTCTTGGCCACAAAAAAGAATCCCGCACCAAGAGGGGAAGAGGATGGACGGATATGCCCCTTCTCCAGAGATTCCTTGATATACGAACGCATGCGGTATGCTCAGGTACAGACAGATTAAATAGTCTACCCTTAGGAAATTTGCTACCTGGAATCAAATCTATGGCACAGTCACAGTCCCTATGAGGGGGCAGAGCACTGGACCTGGACTCGCTGAACACATCCTGATAATCAGACAAATACTCAGGAACTTCCGAAGGAGTAGAGGAAGCAATAGACACCGGCGGGGAATCACCATGAATACCCTGACAGCCCCAACTTGACACAGACATTGCCTTCCAATCCAAGACTGGAATATGAGTCTGTAACCATGGCAAACCCAAAACGACCAAATCATGCATTTTATGCAGAACAAGAAAACGAATCACCTCCCGATGTTCAGGAGTCATGCACATGGTTACCTGTGTCCAAAACTGCGGTTTATTTTCCGCCAATGTCGTAGCATCAATACCTCTAAGAGGGATAGGATTTACCAACGGCTCAAGAACAAAACCACAGCGCTTGGTGAATGACAGATCCATAAGACTCAGGGCAGCACCTGAATCCACAAACGCCATAACAGGGTAAGAGGACAATGAGCAAATTAAAGTTACAGACAAAATAAATTTAGGTTGCAAATTACCAATGGCGACAGGACTAACAACCCTTGTTAGGCGTTTAGAGCATGCTGATATAACATGTGTAGAATCACCACAGTAAAAACACAACCCATTCTGACGTCTATGATTTTTCCGCTCATTTCTGGTCTGAATTCTATCACATTGCATCAAATCAGGTGCTTGTTCAGACAACACCACCAGAGGATTAGCGGTTTTGCGCTCCCGCAAACGCCGGTCAATTTGAATAGCCAGCGCCATGGAATCATTCAGACTTGTAGGAATGGGGAAACCCACCATCACATTCTTAATGGCTTCAGAAAGGCCATTTCTGAAATTTGCGGCCAGAGCGCACTCATTCCACTGAGTAAGCACGGACCATTTCCGAAATTTTTGGCAATACACTTCAGCTTCATCCTGGCCCTGAGAAATAGCCAGCAAGGCTTTTTCTGCCTGAACCTCAAGATTGGGTTCCTCGTAAAGCAATCCAAGCGCCAGAAAAAACGCATCAATATTTGCCAATGCCGGATCTCCTGGCGCTAGCGAGAAGGCCCAACCCTGAGGGTCGCCCCATAAAAAAGAGATAACAATTTTAACTTGCTGAGCTGAGTCTCCAGATGAACGGGGTCTCAGAGATAGAAACAATTTACAATTATTCCTGAAATTCCTAAACTTAAATCGATCTCCAGAAAACAGTTCAGGAATAGGTATTTTAGGTTCAGACAAAGGACTCCTGGTAACAAAATCTTGTATGCCTTGCACACGAGCAGCAAGCTGGTCTACACTTGTAATCAAGGTCAGGACATTCATGTCTGCAGCAAGCACAAGCCACTCCGAGGTAAAGGGGAGGAAGAGAGGAAAAAAAAAAAAAACCTCAGAATTTCCTTTCTTATAATCCCACTTCTGCAATGCATTAAACATTCAATGTTGGCCTGGCATACTGTTATGACCCCAATGGCAGAGGGTCTCAGAAATAATAACCAAGTCTGCAAACACAAAAAACCAGCTCATAGGGCAGTGGTAACTGGGCTGACCATATATCTAATCCTAGCACCACAAATAGAAGTAGCCGGGGAACGTGCCTACGTTGGTTCTAGACGTCTCGCGCCAGCCGGAGAACTAACTAACCCTAGAAGGGAAAAGAAAGACCTTTCTTGCCTCCAGAGATAAGACCCCAAAAAGTTGGATACAAGCCCCCAACAAATAATAACGGTGAGGTAAGAGGAAAAGACAAACATAAGAATGAACTAGGTATTTAGCAAAGAGAGGCCCACTAGCTAATAGCAGAATATAGTAAGATGACTTATATGGTCAGCAAAAACCCTAAAAATATCCATGCTGGATATTCAAGAACCCCCGAACCGTCTAACGGCCGGGGGGAGAACACCAGCACCCCTAGAGCTTCCAGCGAGGTCACAAATCACATTTAGTACAAGCTGGACAAAAATAGAAGCAAAGCAAATAACCCAAATAACCAAAAAGCAAGACTTAGCTTAATTTTGCAAAAACCAGGACCAGCGGACAGGAGCAACAGAAGGATCTGATTACAACGATGCCAGGCACTGGACTAAGGATCCAGGAAGTTAATATAGCAACACCCCTGGACTAACGGCCCAGGTGAGTGCCAAAGTGAAGAAAGACAATCCCAGAGTCATATCACTAGTGACCACAAGAGGGAGCCAAAAAGTATAATTCACAACAGTACCCCCCCTTAAGGAGGGGTCACCGAACCCTCACCAAGACCACCAGGGCGATCAGGATGAGCAGCGTGAAAGGCACGAACTAAATCGGCCGCATGCACATCAGAGGCAACCACCCAGGAATTATCCTCCTGACCATAGCCCTTCCACTTGACCAGATACTGAAGCCTCCGCCTGGAGAGACGAGAATCCAAGATCTTCTCCACCACGTACTCCAACTCGCCCTCAACCAACACCGGAGCAGGAGGCTCAACAGAAGGAACCACAGGCACAACGTACCGCCGCAACAAAGACCTATGGAACACGTTGTGAATGGCAAACGACACCGGAAGATCCAAGCGAAAGGACACCGGATTAAGGATTTCCAATATCTTGTAAGGACCGATGAAGCGAGGCTTAAATTTAGGAGAGGAGACCTTCATAGGAACAAATCGAGAAGACAGCCATACCAAATCCCCAACACGAAGTCGGGGACCCACACCGCGGCGGCGGTTGGCAAAACGCTGAGCCTTCTCCTGTGACAACTTTAAGTTGTCCACCACATGACTCCAGATCTGCTGCAACCTATCCACCACAGAATCTACCCCAGGACAGTCAGAAGGCTCCACATGTCCCGAGGAAAAACGAGGATGGAAACCAGAGTTGCAGAAAAAAGGCGAAACCAATGTAGCGGAACTAGCCCGATTATTAAGGGCAAACTCAGCCAACGGCAAGAAGGTCACCCAATCATCCTGATCCGCAGAAACAAAACACCTCAAATAAGCCTCCAGAGTCTGATTAGTTCGCTCCGTTTGTCCATTAGTCTGAGGATGAAAGGCAGACGAAAACGACAAATCAATGCCCATCCTAGCACAAAAGGATCGCCAGAACCTGGAAACAAACTGGGATCCTCTGTCAGACACAATATTCTCAGGAATGCCGTGTAAACGAACCACATTCTGAAAGAACACAGGAACCAGATCGGAAGAGGAAGGCAGCTTAGGCAAAGGTACCAAATGGACCATCTTAGAAAAGCAATCACATACCACCCAGATGACAGACATGCCCTGAGAAACCGGAAGATCTGAAATGAAATCCATGGAAATGTGTGTCCAAGGCCTCTTCGGGACAGGCAAGGGCAATAGCAACCCGCTGGCACGAGAACAGCAAGGTTTAGCCCGAGCACAAGTCCCACAGGACTGCACAAATGACCGCACATCCCGAGACAAGGAAGGCCACCAAAAGGACCCAGCCACCAGATCTCTGGTGCCAAAAATTCCCGGATGCCCTGCCAACACCGAGGAATGAACCTCGGAAACGACTCTGCTGGTCCACTTATCAGGAACAAACAGTCTGTCAGGTGGACAAGAATCAGGTCTCCCAGCCTGAAATCTCTGCAACACACGTCGCAAATCCGGAGAAATGGCTGACAAGATAACTCCCTCTTTAAGAATACCAACTGGTTCTGCGACTCCCGGAGAGTCAGGCACAAAGCTCCTTGAAAGAGCATCAGCCTTCACATTCTTTGAACCTGGTAAATACGAGACGACAAAGTCAAAACGGGAGAAAAACAATGACCAGCGGGCCTGTCTAGGATTCAGGCGTTTAGCAGACTCAAGATACATCAAATTTTTGTGATCAGTCAAGACCACCACACGATGCTTAGCACCCTCGAGCCAATGACGCCACTCCTCAAATGCCCACTTCATGGCCAACAACTCCCGATTGCCAACATCATAATTCCGCTCAGCAGGCGAAAACTTCCTAGAGAAAAAGGCACAAGGTCTCATCACAGAGCAACCAGGGCCTCTCTGCGACAAAACGGCCCCTGCCCCAATCTCAGAAGCATCCACTTCAACCTGAAAGGGAAGTGAGACATCAGGCTGGCACAAAACAGGCGCCGAAGTAAACCGGCGCTTCAACTCTTGGAAAGCCTCCACGGCTGCGGAGCCCAGTTAGCAACATCAGAACCTTTCTTGGTCATATCCGTCAAAGGTTTAACAATGCTAGAAAAATTAGCAATAAAACGACGGTAGAAGTTAGCAAAACCCAAGAACTTCTGAAAACTCTTAACTGACGTGGGCTGAGTCCAATCATGAATAGCTCGGACCTTGACTGGGTCCATCTCCACCGCAGAAGGGGAAAAAATAAACCCCAAAAAGGGAACCTTCTGTACTCCAAAGAGACACTTTGAGCCCTTGACAAACAACGCATTCTCGCGCAAAACCTGAAACACCATCCTGACCTGCTCCACATGCGAGTCCCAGTCATCAGAAAAAACCAGAATATCATCCAGATAAACGATCATAAATTTATCCAGATACTTCCGGAAAATATCATGCATAAAGGACTGAAACACTGAAGGAGCATTAGAGAGCCCAAAAGGCATCACCAAGTACTCAAAATGACCTTCGGGCGTATTAAACGCGGTTTTCCATTCATCTCCTCGCTTAATGCGCACAAGGTTGTACGCACCACGAAGATCTATCTTGGTGAACCACTTGGCACCTTTAATTCGGGCAAACAAGTCTGACAACAGAGGCAAAGGATACTGAAACTTAACAGTGATTTTATTCAAAAGCCGATAGTCAATACAAGGTCTCAAAGATCCGTCCTTCTTGGCCACAAAAAAGAATCCCGCACCAAGAGGGGAAGAGGATGGACGGATATGCCCCTTCTCCAGAGATTCCTTGATATACGAACGCATGCGGTATGCTCAGGTACAGACAGATTAAATAGTCTACCCTTAGGAAATTTGCTACCTGGAATCAAATCTATGGCACAGTCACAGTCCCTATGAGGGGGCAGAGCACTGGACCTGGACTCGCTGAACACATCCTGATAATCAGACAAATACTCAGGAACTTCCGAAGGAGTAGAGGAAGCAATAGACACCGGCGGGGAATCACCATGAATACCCTGACAGCCCCAACTTGACACAGACATTGCCTTCCAATCCAAGACTGGAATATGAGTCTGTAACCATGGCAAACCCAAAACGACCAAATCATGCATTTTATGCAGAACAAGAAAACGAATCACCTCCCGATGTTCAGGAGTCATGCACATGGTTACCTGTGTCCAAAACTGCGGTTTATTTTCCGCCAATGTCGTAGCATCAATACCTCTAAGAGGGATAGGATTTACCAACGGCTCAAGAACAAAACCACAGCGCTTGGTGAATGACAGATCCATAAGACTCAGGGCAGCACCTGAATCCACAAACGCCATAACAGGGTAAGAGGACAATGAGCAAATTAAAGTTACAGACAAAATAAATTTAGGTTGCAAATTACCAATGGCGACAGGACTAACAACCCTTGTTAGGCGTTTAGAGCATGCTGATATAACATGTGTAGAATCACCACAATAAAAACACAACCCATTCTGACGTCTATGATTTTTCCGCTCATTTCTGGTCTGAATTCTATCACATTGCATCAAATCAGGTGCTTGTTCAGACAACACCACCAGAGGATTAGCGGTTTTGCGCTCCCGCAAACGCCGGTCAATTTGAATAGCCAGCGCCATGGAATCATTCAGACTTGTAGGAATGGGGAAACCCACCATCACATTCTTAATGGCTTCAGAAAGGCCATTTCTGAAATTTGCGGCCAGAGCGCACTCATTCCACTGAGTAAGCACGGACCATTTCCGAAATTTTTGGCAATACACTTCAGCTTCATCCTGGCCCTGAGAAATAGCCAGCAAGGCTTTTTCTGCCTGAACCTCAAGATTGGGTTCCTCGTAAAGCAATCCAAGCGCCAGAAAAAACGCATCAATATTTGCCAATGCCGGATCTCCTGGCGCTAGCGAGAAGGCCCAACCCTGAGGGTCGCCCCATAAAAAAGAGATAACAATTTTAACTTGCTGAGCTGAGTCTCCAGATGAACGGGGTCTCAGAGATAGAAACAATTTACAATTATTCCTGAAATTCCTAAACTTAAATCGATCTCCAGAAAACAGTTCAGGAATAGGTATTTTAGGTTCAGACAAAGGACTCCTGGTAACAAAATCTTGTATGCCTTGCACACGAGCAGCAAGCTGGTCTACACTTGTAATCAAGGTCAGGACATTCATGTCTGCAGCAAGCACAAGCCACTCCGAGGTAAAGGGGAGGAAGAGAGGAAAAAAAAAAAAAACCTCAGAATTTCCTTTCTTATAATCCCACTTCTGCAATGCATTAAACATTCAATGTTGGCCTGGCATACTGTTATGACCCCAATGGCAGAGGGTCTCAGAAATAATAACCAAGTCTGCAAACACAAAAAACCAGCTCATAGGGCAGTGGTAACTGGGCTGACCATATATCTAATCCTAGCACCACAAATAGAAGTAGCCGGGGAACGTGCCTACGTTGGTTCTAGACGTCTCGCGCCAGCCGGAGAACTAACTAACCCTAGAAGGGAAAAGAAAGACCTTTCTTGCCTCCAGAGATAAGACCCCAAAAAGTTGGATACAAGCCCCCAACAAATAATAACGGTGAGGTAAGAGGAAAAGACAAACATAAGAATGAACTAGGTATTTAGCAAAGAGAGGCCCACTAGCTAATAGCAGAATATAGTAAGATGACTTATATGGTCAGCAAAAACCCTAAAAATATCCATGCTGGATATTCAAGAACCCCCGAACCGTCTAACGGCCGGGGGGAGAACACCAGCACCCCTAGAGCTTCCAGCGAGGTCACAAATCACATTTAGTACAAGCTGGACAAAAATAGAAGCAAAGCAAATAACCCAAATAACCAAAAAGCAAGACTTAGCTTAATTTTGCAAAAACCAGGACCAGCGGACAGGAGCAACAGAAGGATCTGATTACAACGATGCCAGGCACTGGACTAAGGATCCAGGAAGTTAATATAGCAACACCCCTGGACTAACGGCCCAGGTGAGTGCCAAAGTGAAGAAAGACAATCCCAGAGTCATATCACTAGTGACCACAAGAGGGAGCCAAAAAGTATAATTCACAACAGTACCCCCCCTTAAGGAGGGGTCACCGAACCCTCACCAAGACCACCAGGGCGATCAGGATGAGCAGCGTGAAAGGCACGAACTAAATCGGCCGCATGCACATCAGAGGCAACCACCCAGGAATTATCCTCCTGACCATAGCCCTTCCACTTGACCAGATACTGAAGCCTCCGCCTGGAGAGACGAGAATCCAAGATCTTCTCCACCACGTACTCCAACTCGCCCTCAACCAACACCGGAGCAGGAGGCTCAACAGAAGGAACCACAGGCACAACGTACCGCCGCAACAAAGACCTATGGAACACGTTGTGAATGGCAAACGACACCGGAAGATCCAAGCGAAAGGACACCGGATTAAGGATTTCCAATATCTTGTAAGGACCGATGAAGCGAGGCTTAAATTTAGGAGAGGAGACCTTCATAGGAACAAATCGAGAAGACAGCCATACCAAATCCCCAACACGAAGTCGGGGACCCACACCGCGGCGGCGGTTGGCAAAACGCTGAGCCTTCTCCTGTGACAACTTTAAGTTGTCCACCACATGACTCCAGATCTGCTGCAACCTATCCACCACAGAATCTACCCCAGGACAGTCAGAAGGCTCCACATGTCCCGAGGAAAAACGAGGATGGAAACCAGAGTTGCAGAAAAAAGGCGAAACCAATGTAGCGGAACTAGCCCGATTATTAAGGGCAAACTCAGCCAACGGCAAGAAGGTCACCCAATCATCCTGATCCGCAGAAACAAAACACCTCAAATAAGCCTCCAGAGTCTGATTAGTTCGCTCCGTTTGTCCATTAGTCTGAGGATGTAAGGCAGACGAAAACGACAAATCAATGCCCATCCTAGCACAAAAGGATCGCCAGAACCTGGAAACAAACTGGGATCCTCTGTCAGACACAATATTCTCAGGAATGCCGTGTAAACGAACCACATTCTGAAAGAACACAGGAACCAGATCGGAAGAGGAAGGCAGCTTAGGCAAAGGTACCAAATGGACCATCTTAGAAAAGCAATCACATACCACCCAGATGACAGACATGCCCTGAGAAACCGGAAGATCTGAAATGAAATCCATGGAAATGTGTGTCCAAGGCCTCTTCGGGACAGGCAAGGGCAAGAGCAACCCGCTGGCACGAGAACAGCAAGGTTTAGCCCGAGCACAAGTCCCACAGGACTGCACAAATGACCGCACATCCCGAGACAAGGAAGGCCACCAAAAGGACCCAGCCACCAGATCTCTGGTGCCAAAAATTCCCGGATGCCCTGCCAACACCGAGGAATGAACCTCGGAAACGACTCTGCTGGTCCACTTATCAGGAACAAACAGTCTGTCAGGTGGACAAGAATCAGGTCTCCCAGCCTGAAATCTCTGCAACACACGTCGCAAATCCGGAGAAATGGCTGACAAGATAACTCCCTCTTTAAGAATACCAACTGGTTCTGCGACTCCCGGAGAGTCAGGCACAAAGCTCCTTGAAAGAGCATCAGCCTTCACATTCTTTGAACCTGGTAAATACGAGACCACAAAGTCAAAACGGGAGAAAAACAATGACCAGCGGGCCTGTCTAGGATTCAGGCGTTTAGCAGACTCAAGATACATCAAATTTTTGTGATCAGTCAAGACCACCACACGATGCTTAGCACCCTCGAGCCAATGACGCCACTCCTCAAATGCCCACTTCATGGCCAACAACTCCCGATTGCCAACATCATAATTCCGCTCAGCAGGCGAAAACTTCCTAGAGAAAAAGGCACAAGGTCTCATCACAGAGCAACCAGGGCCTCTCTGCGACAAAACGGCCCCTGCCCCAATCTCAGAAGCATCCACTTCAACCTGAAAGGGAAGTGAGACATCAGGCTGGCACAAAACAGGCGCCGAAGTAAACCGGCGCTTCAACTCTTGGAAAGCCTCCACGGCTGCGGAGCCCAGTTAGCAACATCAGAACCTTTCTTGGTCATATCCGTCAAAGGTTTAACAATGCTAGAAAAATTAGCAATAAAACGACGGTAGAAGTTAGCAAAACCCAAGAACTTCTGAAGACTCTTAACTGACGTGGGCTGAGTCCAATCATGAATAGCTCGGACCTTGACTGGGTCCATCTCCACCGCAGAAGGGGAAAAAATAAACCCCAAAAAGGGAACCTTCTGTACTCCAAAGAGACACTTTGAGCCCTTGACAAACAACGCATTCTCGCGCAAAACCTGAAACACCATCCTGACCTGCTCCACATGCGAGTCCCAGTCATCAGAAAAAACCAGAATATCATCCAGATAAACGATCATAAATTTATCCAGATACTTCCGGAAAATATCATGCATAAAGGACTGAAACACTGAAGGAGCATTAGAGAGCCCAAAAGGCATCACCAAGTACTCAAAATGACCTTCGGGCGTATTAAACGCGGTTTTCCATTCATCTCCTCGCTTAATGCGCACAAGGTTGTACGCACCACGAAGATCTATCTTGGTGAACCACTTGGCACCTTTAATTCGGGCAAACAAGTCTGACAACAGAGGCAAAGGATACTGAAACTTAACAGTGATTTTATTCAAAAGCCGATAGTCAATACAAGGTCTCAAAGATCCGTCCTTCTTGGCCACAAAAAAGAATCCCGCACCAAGAGGGGAAGAGGATGGACGGATATGCCCCTTCTCCAGAGATTCCTTGATATACGAACGCATGCGGTATGCTCAGGTACAGACAGATTAAATAGTCTACCCTTAGGAAATTTGCTACCTGGAATCAAATCTATGGCACAGTCACAGTCCCTATGAGGGGGCAGAGCACTGGACCTGGACTCGCTGAACACATCCTGATAATCAGACAAATACTCAGGAACTTCCGAAGGAGTAGAGGAAGCAATAGACACCGGCGGGGAATCACCATGAATACCCTGACAGCCCCAACTTGACACAGACATTGCCTTCCAATCCAAGACTGGAATATGAGTCTGTAACCATGGCAAACCCAAAACGACCAAATCATGCATTTTATGCAGAACAAGAAAACGAATCACCTCCCGATGTTCAGGAGTCATGCACATGGTTACCTGTGTCCAAAACTGCGGTTTATTTTCCGCCAATGTCGTAGCATCAATACCTCTAAGAGGGATAGGATTTACCAACGGCTCAAGAACAAAACCACAGCGCTTGGTGAATGACAGATCCATAAGACTCAGGGCAGCACCTGAATCCACAAACGCCATAACAGGGTAAGAGGACAATGAGCAAATTAAAGTTACAGACAAAATAAATTTAGGTTGCAAATTACCAATGGCGACAGGACTAACAACCCTTGTTAGGCGTTTAGAGCATGCTGATATAACATGTGTAGAATCACCACAGTAAAAACACAACCCATTCTGACGTCTATGATTTTTCCGCTCATTTCTGGTCTGAATTCTATCACATTGCATCAAATCAGGTGCTTGTTCAGACAACACCACCAGAGGATTAGCGGTTTTGCGCTCCCGCAAACGCCGGTCAATTTGAATAGCCAGCGCCATGGAATCATTCAGACTTGTAGGAATGGGGAAACCCACCATCACATTCTTAATGGCTTCAGAAAGGCCATTTCTGAAATTTGCGGCCAGAGCGCACTCATTCCACTGAGTAAGCACGGACCATTTCCGAAATTTTTGGCAATACACTTCAGCTTCATCCTGGCCCTGAGAAATAGCCAGCAAGGCTTTTTCTGCCTGAACCTCAAGATTGGGTTCCTCGTAAAGCAATCCAAGCGCCAGAAAAAACGCATCAATATTTGCCAATGCCGGATCTCCTGGCGCTAGCGAGAAGGCCCAACCCTGAGGGTCGCCCCATAAAAAAGAGATAACAATTTTAACTTGCTGAGCTGAGTCTCCAGATGAACGGGGTCTCAGAGATAGAAACAATTTACAATTATTCCTGAAATTCCTAAACTTAAATCGATCTCCAGAAAACAGTTCAGGAATAGGTATTTTAGGTTCAGACAAAGGACTCCTGGTAACAAAATCTTGTATGCCTTGCACACGAGCAGCAAGCTGGTCTACACTTGTAATCAAGGTCAGGACATTCATGTCTGCAGCAAGCACAAGCCACTCCGAGGTAAAGGGGAGGAAGAGAGGAAAAAAAAAAAAACCTCAGAATTTCCTTTCTTATAATCCCACTTCTGCAATGCATTAAACATTCAATGTTGGCCTGGCATACTGTTATGACCCCAATGGCAGAGGGTCTCAGAAATAATAACCAAGTCTGCAAACACAAAAAACCAGCTCATAGGGCAGTGGTAACTGGGCTGACCATATATCTAATCCTAACACCACAAATAGAAGTAGCCGGGGAACGTGCCTACGTTGGTTCTAGACGTCTCGCGCCAGCCGGAGAACTAACTAACCCTAGAAGGGAAAAGAAAGACCTTTCTTGCCTCCAGAGATAAGACCCCAAAAAGTTGGATACAAGCCCCCAACAAATAATAACGGTGAGGTAAGAGGAAAAGACAAACATAAGAATGAACTAGGTATTTAGCAAAGAGAGGCCCACTAGCTAATAGCAGAATATAGTAAGATGACTTATATGGTCAGCAAAAACCCTAAAAATATCCTGGATATTCAAGAACCCCCGAACCGTCTAACGGCCAGGGGGAGAACACCAGCACCCCTAGAGCTTCCAGCGAGGTCACAAATCACATTTAGTACAAGCTGGACAAAAATAGAAGCAAAGCAAATAACCCAAATAACCAAAAAGCAAGACTTAGCTTAATTTTGCAAAAACCAGGACCAGCGGACAGGAGCAACACAAGGATCTGATTACAACGATGCCAGGCACTGGACTAAGGATCCAGGAAGTTAATATAGCAACACCCCTGGACTAACGGCCCAGGTGAGTACCAAAGTGAAGAAAGACAATCCCAGAGTCATATCACTAGTGACCACAAGAGGGAGCCAAAAAGTCTAATTCACAACACCAAGCACTGTGATGCAGGTCCCTGACCGCAGAACAACGGGTTCTTTACCAATCAGGCTAAGTGAGAGTCCGTGAGCTGTAATGGAAGCAGACATACATGCTGTTTTTGACCATTCTGAGAGAATGACCACACCACAACATTCTCAATCCACTGTAGCACCTTCGCCTGCACCTCTCTCACAGTTCAGCAGTTTTTCTGCTTCTCCATACTTGGCCTTCTCTCAGAACTGCAGTCAAACCCATGGTCCTACAGTTGATGTCACATAAAATGTTAGCTTTCTCATATTGTAGGAGAAAACAAAGAGGTTGAACTCCACCATCTCCAATCTGTTGGCCACGGAAATGCTGCCTTTCCGCCTGGTAGATACAGACAGTTTCTGAAAGATGACGGCCATAGCAGTCCCTCAGTACCGCCATTACTTTTCTAAAAAAGCTGTGCTGCGCTACACCAGCATGTCACAGACATCATCACACATCACATGTTCGTTGACTAAACAAATGTCTGCCATGGTGCATTTCACCACATATACTTGGATGAGTAAGCATGACCAAGGGCGTTACAAATTGCTGACGGGGCACTGGGTGACTTTGGTGGCTGTGGGAGCAGGCAGGCAAGGTGCTACTCCCCAAGTTTTGAAATCCCCAAGGCTTGAAGGACAAAACTCTATATTTCACACTTCCTTCACTGCTTCTACCTCTATTCTAGGGCCTCCACCTGCAACCTCAACTTCTGCCTTAATGAGTCACACGTTGCATTAATGCACAGCAAATCCCCACCACCTCTGTACTGCGCAGCCAGTGGTCACCACAATCAGGCAGTATTAAAATTGAAATGCCTTGGAGATCACAGTCATACAGCTGAAAAGTTATTAACAGTTCTCCAGGCCAAGTTTGATCAATGGCTGTCTCCGCTGAAACTGCATCCAGGGAAGGCTGTGTCTGATAACGGTGTGAACCTGGTGACAGTCCTATGTCGAGGCAAGCTCACACATGTGACTTGCATAGCTTATGTCCTCAATCTGGTGGTACAGCATTTGCTCCTCCACTAAACTGGCCTGGGTGAGCTGCTGCAAAAAGCATGGAAGCTGTGTGTTCACTTCAGCTGTTCGCACCCATCAGGCCATTGACTTGCATTGATACAGAGGTCTCTGTCCATGCCCGTTAACAGGTTGATATGCGATGTGCTGACATGGTGGAATTCCACTCTGCACATGCTGAGACTGTGGCAGCAGCAACGAGCCCTGATGCACTGTCATGTCTTATAGTCTGGGTCAACGCTGTACAGACGTGGCTCATATCATATTTATGGAGTGGGCACCAATTAAGGACCTCTGAAACCTTCTGCACAGTTTCGAAATATCTACCCAGATGGTTTGCGCTGATGATGCCATCATCAGCATCACTATTCCGGTCATCTATATGAGGAGATGGTGTCCCAGAGAAAGAGGAAGAAGCAGAGGAGCATGCAGAAGCGATAACATTGTCTCAAAGTTCCAGACTGTCGTCACAAAGGCTGGTTTCAAGGGATGGAGGATTACTGCTATCGAGGGGGGCTGATGATAACAGACAAACTGTTAATAATGGTGCAAGAACGGAGGAACAAATGGAGAAGGAAGAGTTGATGGACAAGCAACTGTCAGGAGATGAAGAGGATAATCATCCCTTTCTGTTCTTCATTGTTAGCGGGAGGGGATGGAGGAAACAAGCATCAGTGTTACCCAGCTACCAACACAGCATGGGCTTGGACCTCATGGAAGACCCCGACATATGAGTGCCTTCTTGCTGCACTATCTGCAACATGATCCCCATATAGCTATGATTTGAAATAGTGCTGACTACTGGGTTGCCACTCTGTTAGATCCACTTTATAACTTATAAGACCAAATTTTGCCAAATGCTTTCCGCCCTGGAAAAGGACCCACGAATGCTGGAGTATCAAAGCATGCTTTTGCAAAACCTTAAGAGAGGTTTTCCCCAAGAAAGCAGTGAGGCACACAATGTGATTCGCAGCACTACACTTCCAACCTCCAGCATGTCAATTATTTAACCCTCAATGCCAAAACATTAGCAGTAGTTTAAGTGGCAGAAGCAATTTCTGTGATTCCTTTGACACTTTTAGTATGCCAGCTTGTGCATCAACACAACTGAGTTCAAATCTAACATGTGGTGAATGAATTGAGAAGATGGTTCAAGAGTACCTAGAACTGAATATCAATACCATCAGGGAGGGTTTGGACCCTTTCATATTTTGGTCTTCAAAAATGGATGACTGGCCTGAGCTTGCCTGTCACTCCATGGAGGTTTTATCATGCCCGGCAAGCAGCGTTCTATCAGAACGTGTCTTCAGCGCTGATGGTGGTGTCCTGACGGATAAGTGCAGCCGGTTGTTCCCTGAAAGTGTAGACCGGCTAACTTTCATCAAAATGAAGAAGTCATAGATCTTTTTTTTGAAATTTGAAGACTTCTGATTGGGTCTCTATTTGCTTGGTAGGCTGTAGTGGAAGACGTGTTGGTCCCTATTATACTATTTCTGGTTGGATACTCCTGGTTGGATATCCCTGTGCTGGGTTGGACACACAGTTTTACCTTCACCCTCTGTTGTCTGAGTAGCATTATGCCCAATTTAAAGGGAGAGTGGGCTTTCGGCGAGACGATCCCTGGTCCATGCAGTTTCGGCTAGCAAGCGCCAACTCCCGTGCCTCCACATTATAAAAATTGAGTTTGCTTATTGCAAGACTAACCAGATGATAGCTGATGTTATGACAAATGCACTTCCGAGGGCCAAATTTGAAGAATTCAGAACCACTATGGGACTAACAGGATAAGTACGGTAGTTGTTGAGTGTGGGTGTTGGAGCAATGCTTATTAACCTTCCTCTAGTGTTAGCTTTCTGTTACTCTTTCTTATGTTAACGGGTCGGTTTTGACCCGTGTCTTAAATCACCCCTAGGATACCCTAAAACAGTTATTTATGATCCAATTTGTTTCTTACCTCTTAGTTACCTTGTTACGGTTTCTCATCCATGGAAGGATTGATTTTAATATTTTTGTTGTGGCCCCCTGGGCCTTTCATTTGAGAGCATACCCTTCATTTTCAATATAAAAATATTGTCAAATGAACCTCAAGAGAATAATATAAACTTTAAAAAGTTTGTTATATTACCTGACTATTACTGAAGGGTTTTAGAACACATTTCTTAAATGTAAAAAAAAATACATAAATATATTTTATATTATTAACTCTAGTAACATCTATGGTGTTACGGGTCAATTTTGACCCATATCTAACTACTTTATGAAAAAGGCAAAAAACAGATTTTTTTTTTTATAGAACTTTAATACAAATAAAAGATGAAAATTATATTAACATTATTAGCAATAATAATAAAAAGTAGCTTTTCTAGGTCAAACAAACAAACAGCAATCAATCAAGCAAATCAAATCAATAGAAATCAAGTACTAGTTTTTAGATGCATTAGTATTTAGATGCATGTGTGGCAAAAAGTGACACTTTTTGTGTGTTCTTTGCAGAGGTATTTTTTGCAGGCGAAGCACGATGTGTTTGTCTTTCTGTCCTTATTGCTAGGGCAGACCTGACACCTCTTTCTTTTAGAATCAGGTGGTCTCACTGGGGTTGTGGCTGTTGTGGTTGATGTTAAAGCAGGCCTGGTTGAGGAGGATGCTGGTGATGATGCTCTTTGTCTTGCTGTGGGTGTGGACAAAGCACTTGTTGAGCTCTGGAGTTGTCGGACCAAAGCTGCAGCGGCTGGGTCTCGGGGCACTCGTTCCCTTTGGTCAATGTGCGCCTTGACAAGGGATCTTCCTAGTTCCTCAAGAAATATCCTCCACTTGTTTTTTTCTTTGAATTCCATCCTTGGTGAATGTGGGTCCACAACACAAATGAATTGCATGCTGACACATCAAGGATGTTGTAAAATACAACCATTGGCCATCTCCTAGTCATTCGCTGGCAAGTGTAGGTGGCAGTCAGCTTGTCCAGGTTGTCCACTCCTCCTTTGTTTTTGTTATAGTCCAGGATGATTCTGGGCTTTTTGTCACTTCCTGACACAGCTGCATCTTTGTGAAGTGTGGACATCAGTACCACATTCTGTCATTTTTGGGGGCAGTATGAAACAGCAGTGGTGGTGTCTGTAAAAATAAACTTTGAGGAAAGTGGAGCCCTGTCTTTCATCTGCAACAATTCAGCGGGCAGCTCAGGTTTGTTTTTTTTCACTGTGCCCACCATGGTAATTTTCCTCCTGAGAAGTTCTTGTCCAAGGTCATAGCTGGTAAAAAAATTGTCACAAGTAATGTTGTGACCCTGCATTTCAGTAGTCATATCGAGGACTACATGTTTTCCTTGTTTTTTTTCAGGGATGCCGCTTGCAGACTTGCCTGTGTAAATCTGTAGATTCCATGCATAGCTAGTTTTTGCATCACAGGCTGCCCAGATTTTTATGCCGTATTTGCCTAGCTTACTTGGCATGTATTGCCGGAAGGGGCATTTTCCGCGGAAAGGGAGAAAACGTTCGTCTACTGTCACCTCTGGCCCTGGGTTGAACATCAGTGGAAGGAGCTGCACCCATTTCTCCCAAACATCCCTGATGGGAGCAAGTTTGTCAGATTTTGTTCTGATGTCTCTGTTGTCAAATCTGAGGACTCTTGATATCATTTGAAACTTCTGAAGTGACATTGTTGCCCGGAAAATATTCCTGCCTGTCGATGCATCCCAGAGACTATCATTGGCCTCATTGCAGGATTTGTACACTCCAGCAAGGAGAAGAACACCAATGTAGGCATCCAGGACATCATCATGAAAGTCATTCCACATGTTGCCGTGGACTTTTTTCCTTCAAGGTTTGTCATAGCAATAATGATTTTTTTTATTGACAATGGCATAAACAGATCAAAACATGTCTTGATGTCACTTACTCTTGTCACAGCAAACCTTGTGATCCCAGGGGTCATTTTTATGACATTTGCAGCATCTGCCCTGCCATGTACATCTGGAGGTACTGAGCTCCAACTGATCTTGCCACTTTTGGATTTGAATCTTTCAGCAGGAGCTGCTTCAGCTAGGGTTGAGCGACTTTCATTTTTTAAGGTCGAGTCGGGTTTTGTGAAACCCGACTTTGTCCAGAGTCGAGTCGAGTGCAGTCGGCCGATTATCGCTAAAAGTCGGGGATTGACCGAAACACGAAACCCAATGCAAGTCAATGGGGAAGCATAGTCGGCAGTGAGTGGAGGCCAGGAAAACACCTACAGTGCCCATTTTAATGCCAAAAACATCCACTCTTGTTTCTGAAGCTTGTCAATCTTAATTAACTTTATAATAATAGTTGGGCATTGGAACTTGGGGGTCATTTTGCAAAAGTTGTGGAGGGTAGGGCTGGTTCAAGCTTTTAGTGGGCCCAGGAAACGTGGACTACGTCACGGCGGTGGAGCAGTGAGAGGTAAGTATGTCAAGTTTGCAAGTGCTGTGATCCTAAGCAAGCAGGGAGGCCCCCTCGTTGGCATTGGCACTGGCACAGGGCCCCTCAAAGTACAGCGGTGTGTTTGCACGGCAGGGGCGCCTCCCACCAGCAGCGACACTTTTGCGTACTCTGAGGGGCCCTGTGCCAGTGACGTCGCCAACGAGTATGCCCCCCCCACCTGATGAAGGAACCTGCACTTTCATCTGCACCTTCCTCTTTGTCCCTGTGTAAGGTGGTATAACATGCGGGAAGGGGAACCTTACTTTCAGCAGGGTCAGATTCTGGCTGTGTAGAGTGCAAGGGGAATGTAGTGGTCTAGGTCAATGTACCAGCAGACTCATCTAGCAGTGGCTGGGGAATGGGCAGGATGAGGAGGAAACAGATATAGGGCCAAAGAATAAAGTAGGCTAAATGCAGTTCAAAATTGGTAACAGGACTAAACAGGCGGCATTGCTTTGTTGAGTGGAGTAGCAAACCCAGGAGCAGTAGACACTGTTTTAAGTGCCAAAACACACTAATAGGCCAAATGCAGGTTAATATTTGCTACTGTAGGCCAAAAGCCAGAAGGTAGAAGCTCAGCTTTATTCAGTTGAGGACAACACCAGGCAGGGGCAGACACCGTTAGTAGGCCGGAACCACCAATCTTTTAAAAAACAGCACTTAATGAGAGCCAGAAGGTAGAAGCTCAGCTTTATTCAGTTGAGGACAACACCAGGCAGGGGCAGACACCGTTAGTAGGCCGGAACCACCAATCTTTTAAAAAACAGCACTTAATGAGAGCCAGAAGGTAGAAGCTCAGCTTTATTCAGTTGAGGACAAACACCAGGGAGCAGCAAACAGAGGTATTAGGCCCCATCCAGCAATTAAAAAAAAAAAAAAAAAAAAAGCTTTACAAAAGAGCCAGAAGGTAGAAGCTCAGTTTTTTTCTGTTGAGGACAACACCAGGGAGGGGCAGACACCATTAGTAGGCCGTAACCAAAGTTGAAGGCCAAATGCAGTTTAATATCTGATACCATAGGCCGAAAGCCAGAAGGTAGAAGCTCAGCTGTATTCAGTTGAGGGCAACACCAGGGAGGGGCAGACACCGTTAGTAGGCCCTAACCACCAATTTTTAAAAACACAGCACTTAATGAGAGCCAGAAGGTTAAAGCACAGCTGTATTCAGTTGAGGACAAACACCAGGCAGGGGCAGACACCGTTAGTAGGCCCTAACCACCAATTTTTAAAAACACAGCACTTAGTGAGAGCCAGAAGGTTAAAGCTCAGCTTTATTCAGTTGAGGACAACACCAGGGAGAGGCAGACACCGTTAGTAGGCCGTAACCAAAGTTGAAGGCCAAATGCAGTTTAATATCTGATACTATAGGCCGAAAGCCAGAAGGTAGAAGCTCAGCTGTATTCAGTTGAGGGCAACACCAGGGAGGGGCAGACACCGTTAGTAGGCCCTAACCACCAATTTTTAAAAACACAGCACTTAATGAGAGCCAGAAGGTAGAAGCTCAGCTGTATTCAGTTGAGGACAAACACCAGGCATGGGCAGACACCGTTAGTAGGCCCTAAACACCATTTTTTTATTTAAAACACAGCACTTAATGAGAGCCAGAAGGTAGAAGCTCAGCTTTATTCAGTTGAGGACAACACCAGGGAGGGGCAGACACCGTTAGTAGGCCGTAACCAAAGTTGAAGGCCAAATGCAGTTTAATATCTGATACTATAGGCCGAAAGCCAGAAGGTAGAAGCTCAGCTGTATTCAGTTGAGGGCAACACCAGGCATTGGCAGACACCGTTAGTAGGCCCTAACCACCAATTTTTAAAAACACAGCACTTAATGAGAGCCAGAAGGTTAAAGCACAGCTGTATTCAGTTGAGGACAAACACCAGGCAGGGGCAGACACCGTTAGTAGGCCCTAACCACCAATTTTTAAAAACACAGCACTTAATGAGAGCCAGAAGGTTAAAGCTCAGCTTTATTCAGTTGAGGACAACACCAGGGAGAGGCAGACACCGTTAGTAGGCCGTAACCAAAGTTGAAGGCCAAATGCAGTTTAATATCTGATACTATAGGCCGAAAGCCAGAAGGTAGAAGCTCAGCTGTATTCAGTTGAGGGCAACACCAGGGAGGGGCAGACACCGTTAGTAGGCCCTAACCACCAATTTTTAAAAACACAGCACTTAATGAGAGCCAGAAGGTAGAAGCTCAGCTGTATTCAGTTGAGGACAAACACCAGGCATGGGCAGACACCGTTAGTAGGCCCTAAACACCATTTTTTTATTTAAAACACAGCACTTAATGAGAGCCAGAAGGTAGAAGCTCAGCTTTATTCAGTTGAGGACAACACCAGGGAGGGGCAGAAACCGTTAGTAGGCCGTAACCAAAGTTGAAGGCCAAATGCAGTTTAATATCTGATACTATAGGCCGAAAGCCAGAAGGTAGAAGCTCAGCTGTATTCAGTTGAGGGCAACACCAGGCATTGGCAGACACCGTTAGTAGGCCCTAAACACCATTTTTTTATTTAAAACACAGCACTTAATGAGAGCCAGAAGGTAGAAGCTCAGCTTTATTCAGTTGAGGACAAACACCAGGCAGGGGCAGACACCGTTAGTAGGCCGGAACCACCAATCTTTTAAAAAACAGCACTTAATGAGAGCCAGAAGGTAGAAGCTCAGCTTTATTCAGTTGAGGACAACACCAGGCAGGGGCAGACACCGTTAGTAGGCCGGAACCACCAATCTTTTAAAAAACAGCACTTAATGAGAGCCAGAAGGTGGAAGCTCAGATTTATTCATTTGAGGACAACTTGACTTAGGGACTGCAGACAGACTTACCAGGCTGTCCCCTGTGTGGACCATGCATCCAATACATTAACCCATTGCGCCACAAAGGACACGTAACCTTCCGTGGCCATGCCTACCGCTCCATGTGTCTGTTGTCAGGTGTACCTTTGGACTCACAGATTGACAGAATGAAAGGACAATGTGGTCTTTAACATGCTGGTGGAGGGGTGGGATGGCTTTTCTCGCAAAAGAATTGTCAACTGGGTAGCTCATAGCGTGGTACAGCGTAGTCCATCATGGCTTTATTAATATTAAATAAAATAAAAAAATAGGCTCTATGCACTGTAAAATAGGTTCCAGGGGTACACGGGCAGCAGTGGTCTGGTCAGTGGAGGCCTAGTGGAAGGAGGGACCGCAGACAGGCTTCCAAGGCCTAACATAATAAAATGGGCTGGCTGTAGGCACTTTATAATTGGTTCCAGGGGTACACGGGCAGCAGTGGTCTGGTCATTGGAGGCCTAGTGGAAGGAGGGACCGCAGACAGGCTTGGAAGGCCTAACATAATAAAATGGGCTGGCTGTAGGCACTTTAAAATTGGTTCCAGGGGTACACGGGCAGCAGTGGTCAGGTCAGTGGAGGCCTAGTGGAAGGAGGGACCGCAGACAGGCTTCCAAGGCCTAACATAATAAAATGGGCTGGCTTTAGGCACTTTATAATTGGTTCCAGGGGGACACGGGCAGCAGTGGTCTGGTCATTGGAGGCCTAGTGGAAGGAGGGACCGCAGACAGGCTTCGAAGGCCTAACAATAAAATGGGCTGGCTGTAGGCACTTTATAATTGGTTCCAGGGGTACACGGGCAGCAGTGGTCAGGTCAGTGGAGGCCTAGTGGAAGGAGGGACCGCAGACAGGCTTCCAAGGCCTAACATAATAAAATGGGCTGGCTTTAGGCACTTTATAATTGGTTCCAGGGGTACACGGGCAGCAGTGGTCTGGTCAGTGGAGGCCTAGTGGAAGGAGGGACCGCAGACAGGCTTCCAAGGCCTAACATAATAAAATGGGCTGGTTGTAGGCACTTTATAATTGGTTCCAGGGGTACACGGGCAGCAGTGGCCTGGTCAGTGGAGGCCTAGTGGAAGGAGGGACCGCAGACAGGCTTGGAAGGCCTAACATGATAAAATGGGCTGGCTGTAGGCACTGTAAAATAGGTTCCAGGGGTACACGGGCAGCAGTGGTCTGGTCAACGGAGGCTGATTGTAATGAGTGTCTGCCAGTTAGTAGTCAAAAACAACAAATAAATGTGAATGTCTCGCATTAAAACAAAACAAAAACACTAAAGGGTGCAATCATTAGGTTCAGGGGTGGGATCCTCTGCGTTGTTTCAGACCTACTAATTTAGCGCAAAGTATTTACTGTGGTAAATAGAGGACACTGCCCCTGACTATGTTAAGTACCATCATACATGTCAACACAATGGTATTGTCAGTGGCAGGTATGGAAGGATGTCAGCGCATAGACTAAACAGTGGTGGAAGTGTGAGAGATAACTGTGGAAGTGGTAGAGCAATGTTTGACCTGGGGGTGGGTGAACTCTCTTGTGGCCGGCGGTACAGGCCCAGGGCCCCTCATGTTACAACAGTGTGTCTGACGTTGCGTGCGCACCACCACCACCAGAGACACTTTATTGTACTATGAGGGACCCAGTAGCAATGCCGTCGACCAAAAGCGAGCACACCCACCTCTTCAGACAAACAGCAGTCTCACGGGTGCTTGCGCCAAGTCGCGATACCACGGCCCCGTGTGGGGAGTTTGGCCATTTAGGGAGGTGTAAACATGTCGTATGCTGGACAATCAGCTGCAGCAAATTAGACATTAGAAAAGTAATTCACAGTAGTCCACAGGCAAGAGCTTTTCATAGGAAAGCTAGGTGTCGGCCGGGCAAGGTGGGGCAAAAGATTTCGAAATCCAGTTGTGGTTCATTTTAACCCCTTCCTGACATCCGACGTACTATCCCGTCGAGGTGGGGTGGGCCCCCATGACCGCCGACGGGATAGTACGTCATAGCCGATCGGCCGCGCTCACGGGGGGAGCGCGGCCGATCGCGGCCGGGTGTCGGCTGCATATCGCAGCTGACATCCGGCACTATGTGCCAGGAGCGGTCACGGACCGCTCCCGGCACATTAACCCCCGGCACACCGCGATCAAACATGATCGCGATGTGCCGGCGGTGCAGGGAAGCATCGCGCAGGGAGGGGGCTCCCTGCGGGCTTCCCTGAGCCCCCCGCAGCAACGCGATGTGATCGCGTTGCTGCGAGGGTCTTACCTCCCTCCCTGCCTGCTCCAGACCCGGATCCAAGATGGCCGCGGATCCGGGTCCTGCAGGGAGGGAGGTGGCTTCACAGACGCCTGCTCAGAGCAGGCACTGTGAAGCAGCCTGCACCTCTCGCAGATCGGTGATCTGTCAGAGTGCTATGCAAACTGACAGATCACCGATCTGTATTGTCCCCCCCTGGGGCAAAGTAAAAAAGTAAAAAAAAAAATTTCCAAATGTGTAAAAAAAAATTAAAAAAAATATTCCAAAATAATGAAAAAAAAAAAACAAATATTATTCCCATAAATACATTTCTTTATCTAAATAAAAAAAAAAAACAATAAAAGTACACATGTTTAGTATCGCCGCGTCCGTAACGACCCAACCTATAAAACTGCCCCACTAGTTAACCCCTTCAGTAAACACCGTAAGAAAAAAAAAAAAAACGAGGCAAAAAACAACGCTTTATTACCATACCGCCGAACAAAAAGAGGAATAACACGCGATCAAAAAGACATATATAAATAACCATGGTACCACTGAAAACGTCATCTTGTCCTGCAAAAAACAAGCCGCCACACAGCATCATCAGCAAAAAAATAAAAAAGTTATAGTCCTGAGAATAAAGCGATACCAAAATAATTATTTTTTCTATAAAATAGTTTTTATCGTATAAAAGCGCCAAAACATAAAAAAATGATATAAATGAGATATCGCTGTAATCGTACTGACCCGAAGAATAAAACTGCTTTATCAATTTTACCAAACGCGGAACGGTATAAACGCCTCTCCCAAAAGAAATTCAGGAATTGCTGGTTTTTGGTCATTCTGCCTCACAAAAATCGGAATAAAAAGCGATCAAAAATGGTCACGTGTCCGAAAATGTTACCAATAAAAACGTCAACTCGTCCCGCAAAAAACAAGACCTCACATGACTCTGTGGAGCAAAATGTGGAAAAATTATAGCTCTCAAAATGTGGAGACGCAAAAACTTTTTTGCTATAAAAAGCGTCGCTGGTTTCACACTTGCGTTTTTGTCTGCAGCGTTTTTTGCACAAAAAAACGCATGCGTTTTTTCCCTATATTTAACATTGAAAACGCATGCGTTTTTTTTGTACACGTTTGGTCGCGTTTTCAAACGCATGCGGTTTTTTTCTGCATGCGTTAATTTTCAGAAATACAACCTGCAGTATTTTCTTGCGTTTTTAAGCACATGCGTTTGTTTGCGTTAAAAACGCATGCATTTTTATCGAAAAAAAAACAGAAAACACACTGAAAAGCCACCCACCACCATCATTGTGATAAAGGGATCCAAACCCTAACCCTAACTCTACCCCTAACCTCACCCCTAACCGTTTAATGAACATTTTCTGACAGTCATAGTGCCACGTATTTCAGTGCCACGTATTTCAGTGCCACGTATTTCAGTGCCACGTATTTCAGTGCCACGTATTTCAGTGCCACGTATTTCAGTGCCATGTATTTCAGTGCCATGTATTTCAGGGCAACGTATCACATATTTCAGTGCCACGTGTTTCAGTGCCACGTATTTCAGTGCCACGTATCACGTATTTCAGTGCCACATATTTTAGTACCACGTATTTCAGTTGCACGTGTTTCAGTGCCACGTATTTCAGTGCCACGTATTTCAGTGCCACGTATTTCAGTGCCACGTATTTCAGTGCCACGTATTTCAGTGCCATGTATCACGTATTTCAGTGCCACAAGTTTCAGTGCCACGTATTTAAGTGCCACGTATCACATATTTCAGTGCCACGTATTTCAGTGCCACGTATTTCAGTGCCACGTATTTCAGTGCCACGTATTTCAGTGCCACGTATTTAAGTGCCACGTATTTAAGTGCCACGTATCACATATTTCAGTGCCACGTATTTCAGTGCCACGTATTTCAGTGCCACGTATTTCAGTGCCACGTATCACGTATTTCAGTGCCACGTGTTTCAGTGCCACGTGTTTCAGTGCCACGTATTTAAGTGCCACGTATCACATATTTCAGTGCCACGTATTTAAGTGCCACGTATTTAAGTGCCACGTATTTAAGTGCCACGTATTTAAGTGCCACGTATTTCAGTGCCACGTATTTCAGTGCCACGTATTTCAGTGCCACGTATTTCAGTGCCACGTATTTCAGTGCCACGTATTTCAGTGCCACGTATTTCAGTCACGTTTAGGGTTAGGGGTAGGGGTAGGGTTAGGGTTAGGGCTAGGGTTGGAGGTAAAGTTAGGGTTGGGGCTAAAGTTAGGGTTGGGGCTAAAGTTAAGGTTGGGGCTAAAGTTAGGGTTAGGGTTTGGATTACATTTACGTTTGGATTAGGGTTGGGATTAGAATTATGGGTGTGTCAGGGCTAGGGGTGTGGTTAGGGTTACCGTTGGGATTAGGGTTAGGGGTGTGTTTGGGTTAGGGTTTCAGGTAGAATTGGGGAGTTTCCACTGTCCAGGCACATCAGGGGCTCTCCAAGCGCGACATGGCGTCCAATCTCAATTCCAGCCAATTCTGCGTTGAAAAAGTAAAACAGTGCTCCTTCCCTTCCGAGCTCTCCCGTGCGCCCAAAAAGGGGTTTACCCCAACATATGTGTTATCAGCGTACTCGGGACAAATTGAACAACAACTTCTGGGGTCCAAGCTCTCTTGTTATCCTTAGGAAAATAAAAATTTGGGGGGCTAAAAATCATTTTTGTGGGAAAAAAAAGATGTTTTATTTTCACGGCTCTGCGTTATAAACTGTAGTGAAACACTTGGGGGTTCAAAGTTCTCACAACACATCTAGATAAGTTCCTTGGGAGGTCTAGTTTCCAATATGGGGTCACTTGTGGGGGGTTTGTACTGTTTGGGTACATCAGGGGCTCTGCAAATGCAACGTGACGCCTGCAGACCAATCCACTTAAGGCTGCATTCCAAATGGTGCTCCTTCCCTTCCGAGCTCTGTCATGCACCCAAACAGTGGTTCCCCCCCACATATGGGGTATCAGCGTACTCAGGACAAATTGGACAACAACTTTTGGGGTCCAATTTATCCTGTTACCCTTGTGAAAATACAAAACTGGGGGCTAAAAAATCATTTTTGTGAAAAAAAAAGAATTTTTATTTTCACGGATTTGCGCTATAAACTTTAGTGAAACACTTGGGGGTTCAAAGTTCTCAAAACACATCTAGATAAGTTCCTTGGGAGGTCTAGTTTCCAATATGGGGTCACTTGTGGGGGGTTTGTACTGTTTGGGTACATCAGGGGCTCTGCAAATGCAACGTGACGGCTGCTGACCAATCCATTTAAGTCTGCATTCCAAATGGCGCTCCTTCCCTTCCGAGCTCTGTCATGCGCCCAAACAGTGGTTCCCCCCCACATATGGGGTATCAGCGTACTCAGGACAAATTGGAAAACAAATTTTGGGGTCCAATTTATTCTGTTACCCTTGTAAAAATACAAAGCTGGGGGCTAAAAAATCATTTTTGAGAAAAAAAAAAAAAATTATTTTCACGGCTCTGCGTTATAATCTGTAGTGAAACACTTGGGGGTTCAAAGCTCTCAAAACACATCTAGATAAGTTCCTTAGGGGGTCTACTTTCCAAAATGGTGTCACTTGTAGGGAGTTTCAATGTTTAGGCACATCAGGGGCTCTCCAAACGCAACATGGCGTCCCATCTCAATTCCAGTCAATTTTGCATTGAAAAGTCAAATGGTGCTCCTTCCCTTCCAAGCTCTGCCATGCGCCCAAACAATGGTTTACACCCACATATGGGGTATCAGCGTACTCAGGACAAATTGCACAACATTTTTTGCAGTCCAATTTCTTCTCTTACCCTTGGGAAAATAAAAAATTGGGGGCGAAAAGATCATTTTTGTGAAAAAATATGATTTTTTATTTTTACGGCTCTGCATTATAAACTTCTGTGAAGCACTTGGTGGGTCAAAGTGCTCACCACACATCTAGATAAGTTCCTTAGGGGGTCTACTTTCCAAAATGGTGTCACTTGTAGGGAGTTTCAATGTTTAGGCACATCAGGGGCTCTCCAAACGCAACATGGCGTCCCATCTCAATTCCAGTCAATTTTGCATTGAAAAGTCAAATGGCGCTCCTTCCCTTCCAAGCTCTGCCATGCGCCCAAACAATGGTTTACACCCACATATGGGGTATCAGCGTACTCAGGACAAATTGCACAACATTTTTTGCGGTCCAATTTCTTCTCTTACCCTTGGGAAAATAAAAAATTGGGGGCGAAAAGATCATTTTTGTGAAAAAATATGATTTTTTATTTTTACGGCTCTGCATTATAAACTTCTGTGAAGCACTTGGTGGGTCAAAGTGCTCACCACACATCTAGATAAGTTCCTTAGGGGGTCTACTTTCCAAAATGGTGTCACTTGTAGGGAGTTTCAATGTTTAGGCACATCAGGGGCTCTCCAAACGCAACATGGCGTCCCATCTCAATTCCAGTCAATTTTGCATTGAAAAGTCAAATGGCGCTCCTTCCCTTCCAAGCTCTGCCATGCGCCCAAACAATGGTTTACACCCACATATGGGGTATCAGCGTACTCAGGACAAATTGCACAACATTTTTTGGGGTCCAATTTCTTCTCTTACCCTTGGGAAAATAAAAAATTGGGGGCGAAAAGATCATTTTTGTGAAAAAATATGATTTTTTATTTTTACGGCTCTGCATTATAAACTTCTGTGAAGCACTTGGTGGGTCAAAGTGCTCACCACACATCTAGATAAGTTCCTTAGGGGGTCTACTTTCCAAAATGGTGTCACTTGTAGGGAGTTTCAATGTTTAGGCACATCAGGGGCTCTCCAAATGCAACATGGCGTCCCATCTCAATTCCAGTCAATTTTGCATTGAAAAGTCAAATGGCGCTCCTTCCCTTCCAAGCTCTGCCATGCGCCCAAACAATGGTTTACCCCCACATATGGGGTATCAGCATACTCAGGACAAATTATACAACAACTTTGGGGGTCCATTTTCTCCTGTTACCCTTGGTAAAATAAAACAAATTGGAGCTGAAATAAATTTTGTGTGAAAAAAAGTTAAATGTTCATTTTTATTTAAACATTCCAAAAATTCCTGTGAAACACCTGAAGGGTTAATAAACTTCTTGAATGTGGTTTTGAGCACCTTGAGGGGTGCAGTTTTTAGAATGGTGTCACACTTGAGTATTTTCTATCATATAGACCCCTCAAAATGACTTCAAATGAGATGTGGTCCCTAAAAAAAAATGGTGTTGTAAAAATGAGAAATTGCTGGTCAACTTTTAACCCTTATAACTCCGTCACAAAAAAAAATTTTGGTTCCAAAATTGTACTGATGTAAAGTAGACATGTGGGAAATGTTACTTATTAAGTATTTTGCGTGACATATGTCTGTGATTTAAGGGCATAAAAATTCAAAGTTGGAAAATTGCAAAATTTTCATAATTTTCGCCAAATTTCCATTTTTTTCACAAATAAACGCAAGTTATATCGAATAAATTTTACCACTAACATGAAGTACAATATGTCACGAGAAAACAATGTCAGAATCGCCAAGATCCGTCAAAGCGTTCCAGAGTTATAGCCTCATAAAGGGACAGTGGTCAGAATTGTAAAAATTGGCCCGGTCATTAACGTGCAAACCACCCTTGGGGGTGAAGGGGTTAATGAATGTTAGATCATCAACATTTTGGGTAGCCAGACGAGTCCTTTTTTCGGTTAATATTGAACCTGCAGCACTGAATACTCTTTCTGATAGAACACTTGCTGCCGGGCAAGCAAGCTCCTGCAATGCATATTCTGCCAATTCTGGCCAGGTGTCTAATTTGGAGGCCCAGTAATCAAATGGGAATGACGGTTGAGGGAGAACATCGATAAGGGATGAAAAATAGTTAGTAACCATACTGGACAAATGTTGTCTCCTGTCACTTTCAATTGATGCAGCAGTACCTGTCCTGTCTGCGGTCATAGCAAAATCACTCCACAACCTGGTCAGAAAACCCCTCTGTCCAACGCCACTTCTGATGTGTGCACCCCTAACACTCCTAGTCTGCTGCCCCCTGGAGCTCGTGTGAGAACGATCACGTGCGCTGTGTGCTGGGAATGCCTGAAGCAAACGGTCAACAAGAGTTGATTGTTTGGTTGCTAATATTAGTTCCAAGTTCTCATGTGGCATAATATTTTGCAATTTGCCTTTATAGCGTGGATCAAGGAGACAGGCCAACCAGTAATCGTCATCGTTCATCATTTTCGTAATGCGTGTGTCCCTTTTTAGGATACGTAAGGCATAATCCGCCATGTGGGCCAAAGTTCCAGTTGTCAAATCTCCGGTTGTGATTGGTTGAGGGGCAGTTTCAGGCAAATCTACGTCACTTGTGTCCCTCAAAAAATCAGAACCCGGCCTTGCCACACAACCAATTTCCAGTGCCCCCGGGAAAGCTTCCGCATTCAAAATATACTCATCCCCATCATCCTCCTCATCCTCCACCTCCTCTTCGCCCGCTACCTCGTCCTGTACACTGCCCTGACCAGACAATGGCTGACTGTCATCAAGGCTTTCCTTTTCCTCTGGTGCAGACGCCTGATCCTTTATGTGCGTCAAACTTTGCATCAGCAGACACATTAGGGGGATGCTCATGCTTATTATGGCGTTGTCTGCACTAACCAGCCGTGTGCATTCCTCAAAACACTGAAGGACTTGACACATGTCTTGTATCTTCGACCACTGCACACCTGACAACTCCATGTCTGCCATCCTACTGCCTGCCCGTGTATGTGTATCCTCCCACAAAAACATAACAGCCCGCCTCTGTTGGCACAGTCTCTGAAGCATGTGCAGTGTTGAGTTCCACCTTGTTGCAACGTCTATGATTAGGCGATGCTGGGGAAGGTTCAAAGACCGCTGACAGGTCTGCATACGGCTGGAGTGTACAGGCTGTGATATATGTGATGCAGTAACCCCTGTAACAGGTAGGGGGCGCTGCATGGTCTCCCCGGGATGTGCACGGAGTTGTATTGAGGCCGTGAGAATTGACCTGCAGTGATGTCAGGATCACGTGACCAGCCCATGTGATCCATTACTGTGGGTGTGGTTACAGGTACATAACGTGACCAGAGTGTGGGTCACATGTTCCTGTGTGGTTCCAGTGTTTGGACCTGAAGGGTCCAAGTGCAAAATCCCTGAGGGAGTTCCTGAGGGCTCGGTGTGTTCCTGTGTTGGAAGCCTGGGAGGAGGCTTCCTGGAAAGCACCTGCTGGCGTGGGAGGTCCTAGGAGGAGGACCGGATCCCAGAGCAGTGCACAGTGGAACTGGGGAAGCTACAATCCTTCAGTGGCTCTGGACTGACTAGTGTGTGCCGGCCAGGCAAGTTGGTGATCCCTGTAAGGCAGCTTACCCGGAGGTGTGGACTGGCGAGGAGTCAGCAGGTGGAGCCAGAGCTCCCGTCAGGTATCGGACAGGCCGGTAGTGCTTGTGAAGTTCTATGAACTGTGTGGTCTCCCTTGGGAACTGGTTAAGGGAGGACCAGCGTGTTAGTGGCCGTGAGGCAAAGCCGTACACTGAAGTGTTAGAAGCTGCAAGTAAATATCACCAGTTGGTGCCTGTTGTGTTTCATGTTATGAACTGTGCGTACCCCGGTTTATGAGGCTTAATAAACCGCATGGACTGCTTTGTTTTATACACCCGTGCCCGTGTGCTTGAATATCGCGGCCAAGTGAGTGTCCCCCAACACTCTCAGTAAGAGAAACCTTACAATTGGTGGAGAATTTTGGCAACAATCCCGCTAGCACACGTGGAGTTAATTGCTGTGGCAGAGCCACGAAGGTGACAAGCGCCTGCTGTGACTCGGCGGGGTCACGAAGGTGACAAGCGGCAGCGGTGGACCCGTGCAGAGCCGTGTGGAGAGTAGCCGTGGTTGCAGCGAGAGGTTCCACAGCAGGCGGAGCTACTGTGACTTGTGGTTGGCAGCACATGGAGGTGCCGGTTGTGTGTGACTGCAGCGGGAGCTGTGGCGGTACCAGCAGGAGCTGGTGAAGTGACATAGAGAAAAAAAAATAAAAATTTCTCTTTTTGTGCAGACTCTTAAAGGGCCAGTACAAGCCCAGAGACATAGGGGTGTACTGTGTGAACTGGGGTCTGAGTACCGTGGGGGAGTCCACGGGGTGTATCCCAGGGAGGGGATTATCTCTAATAGTGAGCGGTGGCCCAATCGGGGATGGTTGCCCAAAAGGGGGCAGAGACCCAAAAAGGGGCGGTAACCCGAATAGGGGTAATGGCCCAAAAAGGGGTGGAATCCCGAAGGGGGGCTGAATCTCGAACCGGGGTGGTATCAAAAAGCGGAGCACTTGCCCAGAAAGGGGGCGGAGCCAAAAAAGGGGCGGCAATCAGTGAGGTGTCACGACTGTGTCCTTTTTGGCTGGATGGAAAGTGTGTGCAAGGGTTGATAGACCCGGGGAGAGAAGCGTCTGTGCTGAGAACCCGTCCAGGAGATTCTGTGTCACCTGGCGACACTGAATATCTTCAGGTAGCCACTATCTACATTGTCGCAGCGGAGGTTTCCACATACCATGAGGTGGTTGTAGACCCGATCTTGCCGTATCCTATGGTAATAGGACAAGATTTGGTAGCACTGTGGGAAAAGGCTGAAGTGTTTGTGGATATCATGTGGATGTCAGTTAGTAATGTGGAGAAGGCAGGCCTGACCAGAGGGAAAGGTGCGACTGTCCAACTAACTGATCTGATGTCACCTGAAGTGTGCCACAATACGACTGATAGTGGTCTGCTGGATAAAACATGTGGAGCTGACACCCAGACACAGAGTGACTTGCAGGGTCATCAGACTGTGGGGTGTGACACAGATTCTGGGGGTGACTGTGACAAATCATGGCCAGTAACAAGCGCATATGCCCTGGTGACATGTGGAGGACGGGGTCCAGGACCTGTGGTAACGGGTGGAGGACGGGGTCCAGGACCTGTGGTAATGGGTGGAGGACGGGGTCCAGGACCTGTGGTGACGGGTGGAGGACGGGGTCCAGGACCTGTGGTGACGGGTGGAGGACGGGGTCCAGGACCTGTGCTGACGGGTGGAGGACGGGGTCCAGGACCTATGGTAACAGGTGGAGGACGGGGTCCAGGACCTGTGCTGATGGGTGGAGGACGGGGTCCAGGACCTATGGTGACAGGTGGAGGACGGGGTCCAGGACCTGTGCTGACGGGTGGAGGACGAGGTCCAGGACCTGTGGTGACGATTGGTGGCGACTCCCATTCAGACGGTGACGCCAGTGGAAAAGAGTGTAATAAGGTTGACTCAGGCAATTCTTCCTCCCGTCGACGGAGACGTAAAAGAGCCAAAGGGGCTGAACCCGTTGCTCCGTGTGGGGAATTGACGGAAGATGCTGAGGACCTGGGGTGTATGAAGAACTCTGAAGTCCCAGGGAAAAGGGACGAACCTAATGACGTCACCGCTGAGACCCAAGAGAGGGCCGACCCTGACAGTGCAGAGTCGGAGGGTGCGGAAGTGGAGGAGGCCACCAAGGAGATGGTGCCGGAAGTGAATACCTCCTCAAGTGATGGATGTTTCACCAGTCCGGAGGATGGGAGAAGCGAGATGGAATTGGTTATAGAGACGGTGAACGACCATGTCGAACGAGAAAGGGTCCTGAGACAAGCGGCTGAGCGCAGAGTGGATGAGCTAGAGAAGGAAGTCTCTGAGCTCAGAGGTCACCTGTTCAGATGGCAAAGTGTGTATCAGACCCTAAAGGAAGACATTGTAGTGCTTAGAGAAGCACTAAAAGGCCCTCTACAAGGAAAAGAGGTGGTGGTCGCAGACTTCTCGTGCCAGTACCAGAGTGGTAATGACAGTAAAGCTGAAGAGGAGTTGGCGCTAAAAGCAGAACAAGATGGTCACCCGGTTGTGACAGGTGTCTTGATGGAAAGGTCCATGGCAAGGCAGGAGCCATCTGTTCTTGAAGGAAGTGAGACTCCGCTCTTCAAGTGCGTGATAGATGTACCCGTAGAGGCGCAAGATGCATGTACCCGCGAGGGTGTGCATGAGGCCTTTAAAAAGGCAGTGGAAGCATCTAGTGTGCACTGGGCACTGGAGACGAAACAGTTGGTGGTACTGTCTACTAAGGAAGTCACAGTGAAGAGGGTGGCTGTCCTGAGGGACATGCACCTACGGTGCCTCCGCACGAAGCAGAGGGTCCTGTGGGAGAATGGTGAGGCCACTCGTTGTTTGGAGCAAGCCAGGAAAGCTCAAAGTCGTCTGGGCTTGGTAGAGGACACAGTCCAAGTGCCCAGAGCTCTGGTAGCGAAGCTCATTGGCCGATTTGGAAAAGCGATGCAGGAGATGGTGGATGTGTCAGGTGTGAAGAGACTGAGGATTCCGGCTGAAGACAAGGCCCAGGTGGGTGAAGATGGAATGGTGTCATTCCTGGTTGTCGGGTCCAAGGAGAGTCTAGCGAATATCCGGATGCTCCTGAAGTATCGCGTGGCCTACCTGAGAGAAATAGAGCAGCTGAGACTGTACAGACGGCAGGTCAATAAACAGCTGCAGAACACAAGATGGCAGCCGCCTTCTTCCCAACGAAAAGGAAACAAAAAGGACATGTACAGTAGTGATGGAGGGTCAGACTCTGATCAGTTGCTAGTCTCGACTGTAAGTGGGACTAATGTCCGTACCAACCGTGGGTGGCGACCCTGGAGAGAAAGGTCGAGTAAAGAGACAAACTTGACTAAAGGTTTGGTGTCACGGACAGACTGTAACTTAAGGGCCAAAGCTCAAGGCCTACATGTTGACCGCTGGGGGCGGGGTAAACTCAACAACTGGATGGGTCTGTGTGATGCTCAAAACCGACTGAGACGGTTCTCTCGACAGGTAGGGCAAGGCAACGTGCATGACATATCCCGTGATCTCACGTGTATGACAGGTGTTCAACCCTACAGGTGTGAACAGAGGGGGGGGATATGTGATATATGTGATGCAGTAACCCCTGTAACAGGTAGGGGGCGCTGCATGGTCTCCCCGGGATGTGCACGGAGTTGTATTGAAGCCGTGAGAATTGACCTGCAGTGATGTCAGGATCACGTGACCAGTCCATGTGATCCATTACTGTGGGTGTGGTTACAGGTACATAACGTGACCAGAGTGTGGGTCACATGTTCCTGTGTGGTTCCAGTGTTTGGACCTGAAGGGTCCAAGTGCAAAATCCCTGAGGGAGTTCCTGAGGGCTCGGTGTGTTCCTGTGTTGGAAGCCTGAGAGGAGGCTTCCTGGAAATCACCTGCTGGCGTGGGAGGTCCTAGTAGGAGGACCGGATCCTGGAGCAGTGCACAGTGGAACTGGGGAAGCTGGAGTCCTTCGGTGAGGTCTGGACTGACTAGTGCGTGCCGGCCAGGCAAGTTGGTGATCCCTGTAAGGCAGCTTACCCGGAGGTGCGGACTGGCAAGGAGTCAGCAGGTGGAGCCGGAGCTCCCGTCAGGTATCGTACAGGCCGGTAGTGCTTGTGAAGTTCTATGAACTGTGTGGTCTCCCTTGGGAACTGGTTAAGGGAGGACCAGCGTGTTAGTGGCCGTGAGGCAAAGCCGTACACTGAAGTGTTAGAAGCTGCAAGTAAATATCACCAGTTGGTGCCTGTTGTGTTTCATGTTATGAACTGTGCGTACCCGGGTTTATGAGGCTTAATAAACCGCATGGACTGCTTTGTTTTATACACCCGTGCCCGTGTGCTTGAATATCGCGGCCAAGTGAGTGTCCCCCAACACTCTCAGTAAGAGAAACCTTACAAGGCGAACGTCGGATATATGAGCAAAGTCCACGCACTTTGAGGAGCAGGTCGGAGAACCCAGGATAAGTTTTCAATAAGCACTGCACCACCAGGTTTAAGGTGTGAGCCAGGCAAGGAATGTGTTTCAGTTGGGAAAGGGAGATGGCAGCCATGAAATTCCTTCCGTTATCACTCACTACCTTGCCTGCCTCAAGATCTACTGTGCCCAGCCACAACTGCGTTTCTTGTTGCAAGAACTCGGACAGAACGTCCGCGGTGTGTCTGTTGTCGCCCAAACACTTCATAGCCAATACAGCCTGCTGACGCTTGCCAGTAGCTGGCCCATAATGGGACAACTGGTGTGCAACAGTGTCATCTGCCGATGGAGTGGTTGGCCGACTGCGGTCTGTGGAAGAGCTGTAGCTTCTGCAGGAGGACGAGGAGGAGGGGGTGCGAACGCCTACAGCCAACTGTTTCCTAGACCGTGGGCTAGGCACAACTGTCCCGAAATTGATGTCCCCTGTGGACCCTGCATCCACCACATTCACCCAGTGTGCCGTGATGGACACATAATGTCCCTGGCCATGCCTACTGGTCCATGCATCTGTAGTCAGGTGCACCTTTGTACTCACAGATTGCCTGAGTGCATGGACAATGCGCTGTTTAACATGCTGGTGCAGGGCTGGGATGGCTTTTCTGGAAAAAAAGTGTCAACTGGGTAGCTCGTACAGTGGTTCAGCGTACTCCATCAGGGCTTTGAAAGCTTCGCTTTCAACTAACCGGTAGGGCATCATCTCTAACGAGATTAGTCTAGCTATGTGGGCGTTAAAACCCTGTGTACGCGGATGCGAGGATAAGTACTTCCTTTTTCTAACCAGAGTCTCATGTAGTGTGAGCTGGACTGGAGAGCTGGAGATCGTGGAACTTTCAGGTGTGCCGGTGGACATGGCAGACTGAGAGATGGTTGGAGACGGTATTGTTTCCGCCGGTGCCCTAGATGCAATATTTCCTCCTACAAAACTGGTGATTCCCTGACCCTGACTGCTTTTGGCTGGCAAAGAAACCTGCACAGATACTGCCGGTGGTGTGGAAAATGGTGGCCTTACAGTGACGGAAGGGATGTTGCGTTGCTGACTAGCTTCATTGGCCGAGGGTGCTACAACCTTAAGGGACGTTTGGTAGTTAGTCCAGGCTTGAAAATGCATGGTGGTTAAGTGTCTATGCATGCAACTAGTATTGAGACTTTTCAGATTCTGACCTCTGCTTAAGCTAGTTGAACATTTTTGACAGATGACTTTGCGCTGATCAATTGGATGTTGTTTAAAAAAATGCCAGACTGCACTCTTCCTAGCATCGGATCCCTTTTCATGGATTGCAGACTGAGCTTTAACCGGATGGCCACGCTGTCCTCCAACAGGTTTTGGCTTTGACACGCGTTTTGGGCCAGGTACGGGCCCGGCAGATGGAACCTGTTGCGATGTTGATGACTGCTGCGGCCCCTCCTCCACCTCCGCTTCTGAACTACTGCCGCCTGCACCCTGTTCCCCCAATGGCTGTTAATCGGGGTCAACAACTGGGTCATCTATTACCTCCTCTTCGAGCTCATGTGCAACTTCGTCTGTGTCACCGTGTCGGTCGGTGGTATAGCGTTCGTGGCGGGGCAACATAGTCTCATCAGGGTCTGATTGTGGATCAGTACCCTGAGAGGGCAATGTTGTGGTCTGAGTCAAAGGAGCAGCATAGTACTCTGGCTGTGGCTGTGCATCAGTGCACTCCATGTCAGAATCTACTTGTAATGGGCATGGCCTGTTAAGTGTTTCACTTTCTAAGCCAGGGACGGTATGTGTAAAGAGCTCCATGGAGTAACCCGTTGTGTCGCCTGCTGCATCCTTCTCTCTTGTTGTCGTTTTTGCTGAAGAAGACAAGGAAGCGACTTGTCCCTGACCGTGAACATCCACAAGCGACGCGCTGCTTTTACATTTACCAGTTTCAGAAGAGGAGGCAAAAGAGCTAGAGGCTGAGTCTGCAATGTCAGCCAAAACTTGCTGTTGCTGCTCTGGCTTTAAAAGCGGTTTTCCTACTCCCAGAAAAGAGAGCGTTCGAGGCCTTGTGTAGCCAGACGACGAACTGGCTCCACAGCTCCAGACTTAGGTGGAATATTTTTATCCCCACGACCACCTGATGCTCCACTACCACTACCATCATTACCAGCTGACAATGAACGCCCACGGCCACGACCTCTTGCACCAGACTTCCTCATTGTTTTAAAAACTTAACCAAAGTAACTTTATTTGTTGCTGTCAAACAATTTACACGGTGAGCTATAACTTCAGTATGATTTCAATATCCCTTAACAGGTTGGTGAGACCACAAGGAAAATCAGGCACAATGTTACACACTCTGTTTTCTGTGGCACCAAATCACAGAGATGCCACACACGCAGGACTGTCACTCAAGCACAAATGTCAATATTAATCTCCCACCTATTTTTATTTTTTTTTTTTCTCTGGGAGACTTTAGAAACCAAATAAGATAAAATGATTTTTTTCAGGGACAATTTAGAAACCAAATAATAATAAAAAAAGGCTTTCTATGGCCCACTGAGTGAGAGATGGCACACACAGGAGTCAGGAGTGGCACACAAGCCCTGAGGCCAATATTTTTCTCCCACTGATTGATGTAGTGATTTTTTTCCGGTAGATTTTAGAACCCAAATCAAGCAACAAAATAAATAGGCTTTCTATGGCCCACAATTTGAGAGAGAGAGATGGCACACCCAGGAGTCAAGACTGGCACACAAGCAGAAAGGGCAATATTAATCTCCCACTGTTTTATTTTTTTTTCTTTTTCAGGGAGACTTTAGACACCAAATAATAAAAAAAAGGGTTTCTATGGCCCACTGAGTGAGAGATGGCACACACAGGAGTCAGGAGTGGCACACAAGCCCTGAGGCCAATATTTTTCTCCCACCGATTGATGTAGTGATTTTTTTTCAGGTAGATTTTAGAACCCAAATCAAGCAAAAAAATTAATAGGCTTTCTATGGCCCACAATTTGAGAGAGAGAGAGGGCACACCCAGGAGTCAAGACTGGCACACAAGCAGAAAGGGCAATATTAATCTCCCACTGTTTTATTTTTTTTTTTTCAGGGAGACTTTAGAAACCAAATAAGATAAAATGATTTTTTTCAGGGACAATTTAGAAACCAAATAATAATAAAAAAAGGCTTTCTATGGCCCACTGAGTGAGAGATGGCACACACAGGAGTCAGGAGTGGCACACAAGCCCTGAGGCCAATATTTTTCTCCCACTGATTGATGTAGTGATTTTTTTTTCAGGTAGATTTTAGAACCCAAATCAAGCAACAAAATAAATAGGCTTTCTATGGCCCACAATTTGAGAGAGAGAGATGGCACACCCAGGAGTCAAGACTGGCACACAAGCAGAAAGGGCAATATTAATCTCCCACTGTTTTATTTTTTTTTCTTTTTCAGGGAGACTTTAGAAACCAAATAATAAAAAAAGGCTTTCTATGGCCCACTGAGTGAGAGATGGCACACACAGGAGTCAGGAGTGGCACACAAGCCCTGAGGCCAATATTTTTCTCCCACTGATTGATGTAGTGATTTTTTTTCAGGTAGATTTTAGAACCCAAATCAAGCAAAAAAATTAATAGGCTTTCTATGGCCCACTGAGTGAGAGATGGCACACACAGGAGTCAGGAGTGGCACACAAGCCCTGAGGCCAATATTTTTCTCCCACTGATTGATGTAGTGATTTTTTTTCAGGTAGATTTTAGAACCCAAATCAAGCAACAAAATAAATAGGCTTTCTATGGCCCACAATTTGAGAGAGAGAGATGGCACACCCAGGAGTCAAGACTGGCACACAAGCAGAAAGGGCAATATTAATCTCCCACTGTTTTATTTTTTTTTTCTTTTTCAGGGAGACTTTAGAAACCAAATAATAAAAAAAAGGCTTTCTATGGCCCACTGAGTGAGAGATGGCACACACAGGAGTCAGGAGTGGCACACAAGCCCTGAGGCCAATATTTTTCTCCCACTGATTGATGTAGTGATTTTTTTTCAGGTAGATTTTAGAACCCAAATCAAGCAAAAAAATAAATAGGCTTTCTATGGCCCACTGAGTGAGAGATGGCACACTCAGGAGTCAGGAGTGGCACACAAGCCCTTAGGCCAATATTTTTCTCCCACTGATTGATGTAGTGATTTTTTTTCAGGTAGATTTTAGAACCCAAATCAAGCAAAAAAATAAATAGGCTTGCTATGGCCCACTGAGTGAGAGATGGCACACACAGGAGTCAGGAGTGGCACACAAGCCCTGAGGCCAATATTTTTCTCCCACTGATTGATGTAGTGATTTTTTTTCAGGTAGATTTTAGAACCCAAATCAAGCAAAAAAATTAATAGGCTTTCTATGGCCCACTGAGTGAGAGATGGCACACACAGGGATGGCACTCTAGCAGAAATGCCAATCTTAATCTCCCACAAAAAAAAAAAAAAACAGGGACTGTCCTACAATTCCTACAATTACTATCTCCCTGCAGTAATCTCAGCCAGGTATGGCAGGCAGCAATAAGAAGTGGACTGATGCACAAATTAAATAAAAAGTGTGGACAAACAAAAAAGATAGCTGTGCAGAAAGGAAGGAACAAGAGGATTTGTGCTTTGAAAAAAGCAGTTGGTTTGCACAGTGGCGTACACACAGCAATGCAGCTATCAGGGAGCCTTCTAGGGCAGCCCAATGAGCTACAGCGCTGAGGAAAAAAAATAAAAAATGTAGCTTCCACTGTCCCTGCACACCGAAGGTGGTGTTGGACAGTGGAAATCGCTACAGCACAAGCGGTTTGGTGGTTAATGGACCCTGCCTAACGCTATCCCTGCTTCTGACGAAGCGGCAGCAACCTCTCCCTAAGCTCAGATCAGCAGCAGTGAGATGGCGGTCGGCGGGAACGCCCCTTTATAGCCCCTGTGACGCCGCAGACAGCAAGCCAATCACTGCAATGCCCTTCTCTAAGATGGTGGGGACCAGGACCTATGTCATCACGCTGCCCACACTCTGCGTTCACCTTCATTGGCTGAGAAATGGCACTTTTCGCGTCATTTAAACGCGACTTTGGCGCGAAAGTCGCGTACCGCATGGCCGACCACGCACAGGGGTCGGATCGGGTTTCATGAAACCCGACTTTGCCAAAAGTCGGCGACTTTTGAAAATGAACGACCCATTTCGCTCAACCCTAGCTTCAGCACCAGTGACCTCCTCATCAGACTGATCAGAACTGTCTGTGTCTTCCGGTTGATACTCCACATCATCTTCCTCCCCAGAAACCTGTTCATCTGTATCAGTTTGCTGCTGTGTGTCCTCTGATTCATTATCATCTAAGATATAATACAGAATTTGGCTTACATCAAATCTTCTCCTCATTGTTGCATGTGTAAACTGGAGATGTATACTCTGCAAAGTACCAACTCTAAGCTGATTTGGCCATACATGCCTGGACATGTCCCTAACTCAGGTTGTTGGAGGTAGAGCTGGCTGTGGGCGGTTGGTTTATATTGTGTTTATGAGTTCAGTTTTGGGACTTATTATTGTTTTTTTACTCTTATATTAGACCTGGGTCAAAATTGACCCCAACAACACAAATGTTATAATTTTAATAAGAGCGTTTTACAATTTAGTGAAATAGTTTTATTTTATTGTATTTTGTTTAAAAATAAGTTCCTGAAAAAGTCAAAAAGTCTTGATGCAATAAACAAATGTATGTAGAATTTGTATGCATTTAAAACCTAAAACGGTCACGACCCTAACACTAGAGGAAGGTTTTAATGTATATATTGCGTCAACTACTATTTATCATTGTTTAATAGAGAGTTTTTGTCTCTAGCAATAGTGTAATATTGCCATAATTTAGACATTTATTGCTTATTTCTGAATTAGTGAGAATAGTGCAGTCTTACAATGCAAGAAGCTTTTCCTTTTATTGTTTATCCTTTCTGAAGGAAGCATGCCTTAATGAAGACATCAAAAACAAAAATGCATTTCCATTCACTCGTGAGTCAGACATAGCCTGGCTTCATTCACTGGCACCAATATTTCTATTACATTGTCCTTTTGAGCAAAACTGAAAATCAATGATAGTAGAAGTTTCAAAATTCACATTAGCTTTCTAGAAACTGGAAATAGATCTTCCTGTCAAAGATTAAACCTGCTTTACTCTGTCTAGACTACACAGGGAGCAAAATTATCAGATTCTCATTTCCTCAATTTCCCTCTACAGTGGTAAAATGTGTGAGTATTGATTCATCTGGTGAGACAAAATGCAGAAGAGCTCTTCACCTCATCAGGGTCAGAAGAGTTTCTGGGTGTCTAATTATACTCATACAAAGCATATAAATCTTCAGGCTCTCACTATAAAAGCACAGGACCAACATAATCATTGGAATCCTTTTAAACAACTACTTGCTACATTAGTCTTATGAGAGGATATCAATACTCAGCTGAATATTATCATGTAACTTATATTTTTCAATTATTTCAAGCACAGTTACTGTGAAGCCAGGTCTTTCCACTAGTGTTTCTACAAATCAGTCTACTTTAGATGACTTGCAATCTTTGGACATGTGTAAGTTAACTATCTTTACATTTGCAAATATATTACATTGCAAATATATTTTCCTTGAGGATTGTTCCTACCATTTATGCTGTTCCAAGAACTGTTAAGGTACCGTCACATTAAGCGACGCTGCAGCGATAGCGACAACGATGCCGATCGCTGCAGCGTCGCTGTTTGATCGCTGGATAGCTGTCACACAGACCGCTCTCCAGCGACCAACGATGCCGAGGTCCCCGGGTAACCAGGGTAAACATCGGGTTGCTAAGCGCAGGGCCGCGCTTAGTAACCCGATGTTTACCCTGGTTACCAACGTAAAAGTAAAAAAAACAAACAGTACATACTCACCAGCGCGTCCCCCAGCCTCTGCTTCCTGACACTGACTGAGCTCCGGCCCTACAGCAGAGCGGTGACGTCACCGCTGTGCTTTCACTTTCACTTTAGGGCCGGATCTCAGTCAGAGCAGGAAGCAGACGCTGGGAGACGCGCAGGTGAGCATGTACTGTTTGTTTTTTTTACTTTTACGCTGGTAACCAGGGTAAACATCGGGTTACTAAGCGCGGCCCTGCGCTTAGTAACCCGATGTTTACCCTGGTTACCAGTGTAAAACATCGCTGGTATCGTTGCTTTTGGTGTCAAACACAACGATACACGGCGATCGGACGACCAAATAAAGTTCTGGACTTTATTCAGCGACCAGCGACATCACAGCAGGATCCTGATCGCTGCTGCGTGTCAAACTAAACGATATCGCTAGCGAGGACGCTGCAACGTCACGGATCGCTAGCGATATCGTTTAGTGTGACGGTACCTTTACTCAAGCTATCTAGCATTGTAATTAGCTAAGCTTTTCTTAAATTTTTTTTCTCCCAAACACGAAGTTATTTTGTTACTTGGTGTCACCTTGCAAATCCACGAGCAAAATGTAAACAGGCCCCTTCATAAGAAAAATAGCAGGGGAAATAAGTAGAATTGTAGACTATTATCACATGGGTGGGATCATTAAAGGGAACCTGTCACCCCCAAAATCGAAGGTGAGCTAAGCCAACCGGCATCAGGGGCTTATCTACAGCATTCTAGAATACTGTAGATAAGCCCCCGATGTATCCTGAAGGATGAGAAAAAGAGGTTAGATTATACTCACCAGGGTGGGCGGTCTGATCCGATGGGCGTCGGGGTCCATTCCGGGGCCTCCCATCTTCTTACGATGATGTCCTCTTCTTGTCTTCACTCTGCAGCTTCAGCTCCAGCGTACTTTGTCTGCCCTGTTGAGGGCAGAGCAAAGTACTGCAGTGCGCAGGCATCGGGCCTCTCTGACCTTTCCCGGCGCCTGTGCACTGCAGTACTTTGCTCTGCCCTCAACAGGGCAGGCAAAGAACGCCTGCGCCTGAGACGCATCGTGAAGACAAGAAGAGGACATCATTGTAAGAAGATGGGAGGTGCTGGACTGGACCGCAACACGCATCGGACCGGACCACAGCTGGAACGCCCCTGGGTGAGTATAATCTAACCTCTTTTTCTCATCTTTCAGGATACATTGGGGGCTTATCTACAGTATTCCAGAATTCTGTAGATAAGCCCCTGATGCCGGTGGGCTTAGCTCATCTTCGATTTTAGGGATGACAGGTTCCCTTTAATAGAAAACCGAGAGATTTATTATTCAGCAACTGGCAAATACTAGTGCTTTACATGCTGCTGAAAATTGACAAAAAAATTGTAAACAACTGTTACACAGCACCGGGCAGTATCCATGGGCAAGGCAATCCTCTTCTCCTGTGATGGCTCGATGCGCTACATCAAGGAGTGGGTCCTGATTGAATGTTGGTTTGAGTGTTGCGAGGGCCATGCACCCATGCAGGCCGCCTTTAGCAGATTTTGTTGGCTGTCCAGGACCACAAATTCCACAGATTAATAAAGGAGACCTCAGTTAAAACTTGAGGAGTTGAAACTTGTGGACTTTACTAAATTTGATATGGGCTATGTAAAAGGGGTAGTGGGTACACAGTCTTAATGTTTTCTTAACAGTAAGAAGCCTTTTCATTCCCAATGTATCCTTTCTGTATAGACTACTCCAGGGCTTTGTAGTTAATCTGATTCCTCTCTGTCGCTGTAACCCAGCTCCTAGGCCACAGTCCTGATCAGTGAGTTTCTCTCTACTCATTCAGCGGTTCCACATCCTATCACTATGGATACCCTGCATCTACCGCTTGGGACCCCCACTAGTTTCATGCTTTCAGTCCTCTTTAGGTTCAATACCTTTGGCACTAGCAAGCCCTTTGGGCTACTCGTGACTTGGTGTCATATCCGATAACACCTTCTGGATTCTGGAAGGTCTGTAAGTCTCATCAGTAACTCTTTTTAGGATCTTGCTATTCCTTGCTCCAGTCTCTTCTAGCTGTGAATCACTCTTTGGCAGCACTACAGACTTATTACTCTCCAAACTCTACCTATATCTATCCAGGAAGCACATTCCTGGCCCTATCACTAAGCCCTCACCCTGTGGTCTAGTCCAAATACTTAACTACTTCTGATTCTGCTGTTTGTTGCTGGGTAGAACTTCCTTACATTACACAGTCCACACCTCTTATATTCCTCCCATCTTTAACCATGTTAACCATGGTTATTCTAGACCATGCAACGACTTCCAAGACACCAGTACACATACTGTATATAACGATCTCCTCTTCAAGATGTAAATAGTGTCTCTTTTGTACTCATTTGCATTAATTTGGTCCCACTAGTTTTGGATTCCGGAAACGAGAGTTTAAGTTTCTTTACAGGTCTGTAGGCCAACATAACAATTGCCCAACAGTTCATGTGCATGACCCAACTCTCCCTCAGTCCCAGCAACAGTCCTGCTGGGTCAACATTGGCCTTGATTTGCCAAGGCCCTCAAGTTGACGAACCTTCAACCCGGTTGGGACATCAGGGCTGCCCATCTCCCCTCCCCCAAACATTTGGTCCTTGTGACCAGGACACAGTCCTTTTAGGGCAGAGTCCTCTTGGGACACAGCCCATGGGACAAAATTCTGTCCATTCCATGTTTCCTTCCCCCACTGGCTGGACTTCAGTCATGGGGTGAGGGTGTAGGACCCTACAGCGACTGCAGCATCTTTGTAATCAAACAGGAGGATGTGCAACAAGTACAACAAACCATTGACCATCCTCTGCAAAGAACAAGAAGTCCAAGAGGTTTGTGTCCTAAACCAGCAGAAACTTTTGGGACCTTTTAACACACAGGTGCAACCATTATAACACGGTCCTCTCAAGTTGTGACTCTGTTTTCCTTCTTTGTCCCTTCTTCTGGGTCTCCTCTAGGGGACCCAATGACCTCTTACTCCAGGCCACCCATCTGCATTCCACCATTAGGCTGCAGGCCTCTTACGCTCCTGACCTTGGCACAGTTTGGAACAGAAATTTGCAAATCTCTGGATGATGCCTTTTTACTCAGCACCAGCGCCTCACCACATGGGGAAGGGAATACACCCTCTATAGAGTTGTCCTTCAACCTCCTGCCTCATGAGGCCAATCAACTATCATAACCAACCATGACCACTTCTTCCATCGGGACTGTCCAGTTGGGCCCGGACCTACACTAGCAGCCAAAATTGTGGATACACTTTACATTTTTGCCATTTTTTTAAGTTTTTAGCATGCAGTCATGCAATGTGTTTGTAACAATAATTCCACAAGTAGTCTAAAGTAGATTAGAACACCTCTACATAGAAAAAAGGTTACCATAATAAAAAACATCTCATTACTTCGATAAGAACAGCGGAATGGCTGAATCAAAATATCACATCCTAATATGTTAATGTCACGCAATCCCTATGTGTTCTTTCTTTAGTAGCATGTAGGGTATCCTTTAGCATCAATAACAGCTTTGCATCTCCTTGGCATTGATTCAACAAGACTTCTCAGGTTCTCTGTAGTTATAACATGGTACCAGGAACTGATAACAGCTGCAATCAACACACTCTGGAAGACAGTCTTCTTTTGGCCTTCTCCGAACATAATGCACTCCGTCACTATCAAAAATTGATATTCTCGTTTCATCACTACAGATTACTTTCTTCCAATCTTCAGATGTCCAGCTGATATGCTCTTTGGCCCAGGAAATTCTCTTACTTCTCTGTTTAAGATTTTGGAATGGCTTTTTCCTTGGTGTTCGTGCTTTCAGACCAGCATCAAGTAAACGGCGACGTACTGTTCAATCTGACACCACAACTCCTCCATTGTGCAAGAACTGGTTGAGTTCCTTGGCTAATGCTCTTGCGTTTGCAAGGCTAACCTAACAATTCTTCTGTCTGTTTTTGGAGTTTTTGCCTTTTTCCTTCCTCTTCCACTCTTACTTTTGATGCTGCAACTATCAGCAAAACGTGAACACAGCTTTTGCACTCCAGAAGCTCCAGAAGCAGTGAATCCACCACCCATCTTCCTAGCAATTTCTCTAAAACTGTATCCCTCCTTCCTCAAAACAATAGTCAGACCTCTCTTTTTTGACAACCAATCAGACCTCTTTTTGGCTGGCATGATTAAAATCTAAATTCAGGAGTTTGTGAGCTCAAAATAGACATTTATAATTATTCAGTTAAAAAATTTAATTTAAATATTAACAAAATACAAGAAATAAACATTCTCAATAGTTTGTAAATAGTGTTGAGCATTCCGATACCGCAAGTATCGGGTATCGGCCGATATTTGCTGTATCGGAATTCCAATACCGAGTTCCAATATTTTTGTGATATCGGAAATCGGAATCGGAAGTTCCCAGTGTATGGTTCCCAGGGTCTGGAGGAGAGGAGACTCTCCTTCAGGCCCTGGGATCCATATTCATGTAAAAAATAAAGAATTAAAATAAAAAATATGGATATACTCACCCCTCCGGCGGCCCCTGGACCTTACCGATGTAACTGGCAGCCTCCGTTTCTAAGAATGAGGAGTTTAGGACCTGCAATGACGTCGCGGCTTGTGATTGGTCGCGTGAGCGGTCACATGAGCGGTCACGCGACCAATCACAAGCGGCGACGTCATCGTCGGAGAGTTTCCTCACCTTAAGACCTTGGGAACCATCCAGGATAGCTTCCGATACTTGTGTCCCATTGACTTGCATTGGTATCGGGTATCGGTATCGACGATATCCGATATTTTTTGGATATCGGCCGATCCCATCCGATACTGATACCTTTGAGTATCGGAAGGTATCGCTCAACACTATTTGTAAATAAATGAAAGCCTGTAGGACCTTAACTGAAAGGATCAATTGACGACTGTAGCTTTAAAACACTATTTTTAATTAATGTGGACATAAAGAAAAGTTAACATATAACTAAAAATGTATGAATTTTACTCAAGAGAAAAAAGTCCAGTATTTCTTGTCAAAATTATAAAAACTACCAACAAAATATCAAAAACAAGTCTCACAATACCTTTAATAACAGATTGCGTGCCTGGGCTATAAATATAATTACATAATCAAGCAAGTAAGATCGCCAAAAGTTCCAAAAGCCTCGAAAATTATTAAAAACGTCAAGTGTATCCATAATTTTGGCCACTAGTTTCCTTTCAGTTTTGGCCCGAACCACCCCCACAGTCCACTTTGCCTGAGTGGAAAGAGGTGCACTTACTGTATCAGATTGAGATTCACCTCCAGCATTATGGCCTTTGGGGTCTCCAGGCCTTTGGCCCTATGGCGGGCAGCAAACCACGCTGCTGTCAATGGTCAATGGCTCTGTCATCTGCTCGGTCTTGACCCTCTCCAGCAGGCTGCCTGATCTCAACTTCTTATCTTCCATCTCCATCAACTGGTGCATTCATCCTCAGCAAACCATCTCCAAGGACAACTCACTCAGTGCCAATAAAATCTTCCACTCCTTCAATACGTTGCGCTGTCTTTTCCACCTACTAAGGCCTATCATGGCTCCACCTTTCACTGGGTGGACGACGACCAGTCCCTGTAGTGGGTGAGCACTTTTTGTTGTGTTATTCCTCTTGGTAGGCATGCCAGGTGAAAGATTGGACTCCGCTTTGTGGCATTTTGCCTCTGGCTCACCCACGATGGAAGGGTGCTTATGGCTGTTTCATACCACTCATTGCCATCTTGCTCTTGTTCTTGTTCAGAGTCATTTTAGATCGCTCCTTGGTTGCCATCTTTCCAGTCACCCAAGTCATATTTGCACTGCACTTCTCTCACAGATGTAAGATTCAATCCTACCAATTATGACAAGTGTAACATGGCATGGAGCTCTAGCCATGGGCAAATCACTTATTTCCTCTCATGCCCTGGTGCGTACATGAAAGAGTGGCTCATGGCTGGGTATTATTGTTATTGCTCTTTGGGCCTTGCACCCATGAAGGCCACCTTTAGCCAATGTTGTTGGCTAACCAGGACCACAAATTCCACAGATAAATAAAGGAGACTTCTGTTCAAACACTTTACTAAACTTAATATGGGTTATGTACATGGGTTAGTGGATGCACAGTCATAAGCATGTTTCACAATAAGAAGCCAGTTCATTCCTACTGTAACCTTCCTCTATAGGCTTCTCCAGGGCTCTGCAACTTATCTGTTTCATCTCTTTGTCACGAATCCTAGCTTCTAGGCCACGACCCTGATCAGCAAGTTTCTCTCTACTTGCTAAGTGGATACACATCCTGTCACTATGAAAGCTCTGGATCTACCACTCAGGACCCCCAATAATCCCATGCTTTTGAGTCTTTTCTGATAATGCCTTCTGGAAGGTCTCTCAGTATTGTCAATAACTCTTTTTAGGATCTCGCTATTCCTTACACCAGTCTCTTATAGCTGTGGATCACCCCTTGGCAGCACTGCACACTTGTTACTCTCTCAAACTATCTAAATCTATCCAGAGAATACAGTATTGTTCCTATCAATAAGCCCTCACGCTGTGGGCTATTCCCAACACTTAGCTAATTCTTACCTTGCTGCCTGTTGCTGTTTAGAACTTCACTAACAATACTTATACTACACCTTGTTCTATCACATTCTACATTACTATACAGTATGAATATTACACTTTAAATGCTTATCACAATCTATACATCACGCAGCAACATTTTACATTTAACATGGCACATTACATAACGATATTTCACAAAGATGCAGGAATCTGTTTACAATATACAATGATGATGCAAATGGTGTCTTCAGGGACAGGAATACGACAATCTAGGACTTGCTATTGTTGCAACCAAAGATCTTTTATTTGCGCTAACTACAGTTTCTAAAAAAATTACTCCATGAGTGGCAAATCCTTTCTCCTGTATATTTCAGGTTTTCTTTTATGTCTCAGAGAGCTAAGTTTTATTCCTTCTGACAGCATCTCAGTAACTTGTGATGTAAATCCTCTGTACACAATCATTGACCACACAATAGGCTAAAAATTATCCAAAGCTTTTTTAGAGTATGAAATACAACCAAAATAGAAACACAAAGCACATAATACTGTATGGATGACTACTTCAATACAGATACATTTTTCAATGCTTTTTAGGAGTATTATATACCACCGAAATGTAAAAAAAAGTACCTAATACACTCTGGATGAGGAATTAAATCCAGACACATTTTTCAACCCTTTTTTGTAGTGTTATTTACCACCTAAATTGGATAGAAAGCACCTAATACTCTATGGTTGACTAATTAAATCCGCACATAATTTTCAATACATTTTTGAAATGTTATATACCACCAAAATTTATAAGGAGGAACTTCTAGACACCCATAGACCCCAGAAAGGAAACAACTGGCAGGTATCATTCAAATAATTTTAAAGTGCAGTAGTTTCTGTACTCCTAGACTCATAAATGCTTCACCCAAAGTTTAAACCTAGGAAAAATGTATAAGGAGGGAAATGCAGTAATCATTTTCAGGTGTCCGCTTCTTCTTCTCCTTCCTCATGAGGCTGGTGTGATTGCCTCTACCTACTTCCTATAGCCTGTGCTGTTAGTTATTTGGCTTTGGGCAATAGCCCCCTGTATCACCTGCACCATCACCTGCTCCCGCATAGGAGGTGCGGAACGCCAAGGACCGTTGTGTCTCTCGGGGGTGGTAGTAGCCCCATAGCGAACCACCTTGATGAGCCTCTCCCAAGCCCATTCATTCCTCAATAAGTGTTCATCCTGCTCCCTTACTTCTCATATCACACCCACCATATGCCAGCAGTGTTGTCCCTCCATTTTGAGGAATGTTACCACGGTACCAGCTGTCAGCTCTTGAAACCATGTGAGACAAGTATTCCATCTTTGATGATAACGGGTCACAAATGCTTTGATGGACCCCCATCTGGTCATACGTAACAACCTCCCCCAGGGATGCCAACTGTCTGTACCTAGAAGTATTTTCCAACCAGCTACTGAGTCCTAGATTTTCCATCCGGAGTCTGCAAGAACCCTAATGGTGAAGGTTGTTGCCCGAATTTGGATCTGTGTTCGTGCCTTGGTGGTTTCGGCAAAGCAGCCAGTTCTGGACCACAGGCACCTGCCACGTCTACTGTCCTGCCATCTTGACCAGGCTGCAATATTGCAAGTCTCTTCTTCGAGAGTCTCGCATAATTCTGCTATCTTTGTCACCGACTAAGCACACTGCACTGTATGGATGACTAATTGCATCTAGAAGCAAATTTCAATATTTTTTTGAAGTTTTATGCAACACAGAAATATACCACAAAGCACATATTACAGCATGGATTAGTAATTGAATCCAGAATAAAATGTTAATGCTTTTTCTGAGTGTAGTATACCACCAAAATGTGCCACTAAGCACATAATACTCTATAGAAAAGTAATTGAATACAGAAAAAAATTACAACGCTTTTTAGAGTGTTATATAACATAAAAAAATTATCACAAAGCATGTCACACTCTATGAATGAGTAACTGAAACAAAAAACACTTTGCAATGCTTTTGTTGAGTGTTATATTCCACCAAAATGTACTTAACACTCTATGGGTGAGTAATTGAATCCAGAAAAATTTGTCAACGCTGTTTTGTAGTGTTACGTGCCACAGAAATGTAGCACAGTTCACGTAATACTGTATGGATGAGTATACAGAAATCTTTTTCTACTCTTTATTTGTAGTGTTATATACCACACAAATGTACAGTAAAATAAAGCACATAGTACTCTATGGATGAGTAATTGAAAGAAGAAACATTATTCAATGCTTTTTTTGGAGTGTTATATAACACCAAAATGTACCACAGAGCATGTAACACTCTGTAGTTGAGTAAATGAATCCAGAAAATATTTTTTAAATTTTTTTTGGAGTGTTATATACCACCAAAATATACCACAAAGAACATAATACTCTATGGATGAGTAACTGAATCCATAAAAATATTCAACACTTTTTTTGAGTGTTATATACCACAGAAATGCGCCCCAAAACAGGTAATACTCTATGGATGAAAATATAGCCAGTCCCCCGCCCCCCAAAAAAAGTGGTTATGGGCAGCAGATCCGACCACCAATGAGAAGACGCCACATCACGGACATGCTCAGTAAAGTGATCTTTGGACTAGAGAGCGCAATGCTGAACCTGCATATCACTGGTCACCATAGACTTGGCTGGAAAGCCAGCAGTAACCAAACATATCCCATGACCATGAGCAAGATGCTGGGACTGACATCTGTGCTAAGCAGGAATCACAGAGGCCGGACCTGAATGGGAGACCACAGCACCAGACAACGTTTGGGATCTCTCCCATGCTGTGGGAAAATCCAGATGCCTTACACACACTGTACTAATTTTATCTGCCACTAACATCTGTGTATCTATCTATTCTATATGTACAGTATATACTGTATGTAATCCATCCTTTCTTTCCTGTCAGGCCCTACTGTGACTTTACAGTATTTGTCTGCTGAATTGCCTTTCTTTACCTGTCAGGTCCTACTGTGACTTTACAGTATTTGTCTGCTGAATTGCCTGCTTTTATTGCATCTATCTATGTAATATATATATATATATACATATATGTATATATATACTGTATATATATATATATATATATATATATATACAGTATAAAAATAAATATATGTGTTTCACTGACATCTATATATCTAGCTATTCTATGTGTATATACTGTATGTAATCTGTCTATTCTATCAGCTCCCGCTGTGATTTTAGTGTACACGGCTACTTAATTGCCATTTTTTTTATCTGTCTACTGTATCTATCTATCTATCATTTACTTTAAAAAACTTTAAGAGCAACGCAATTAATTTCCGGCAGTTTTACCGAATTTTACTGACTTTTTCTGATTTTAGGAAAGATGCTCTTGTTTCCGATCACAAATCTGAATGTGCCATATTCATGCTGAATGTATGCTTGGTGATCATTTTCCAAACATATTAACTCATCTCTCCTAATGACTACATATTTAATATGATGACCTAATGTTATTAAATCATGTGTAGTACCTGTGGGTTCAAAATCCACATTATACCCTTGGATAAAAGCCTTGGGGAATATAGTTTCTAAATTGGGGTCACTTGTGGATAGCTTCCATCATTTAGGAACATCAGGGGCTAGTCAAAAGCGACATGTTGTCAACTCTCGATTCCTTCCATTTTTGTGTTAAAAAATTAAATGGTGTTTTCTTTCCAAGCCCTGCCTTGTGCCCAAATAGTATTTTTCTCCCACATATCAGGTATTGGCGTACTTTTGGAGAAATTGACCAACACATTTTGGGGTTCATTTTCTGATGCTATCTTTGCAAAAGTAAAAAAAATTGTGGTTAAAGTAAAATTCTTGTGAAAAAGAAAGTCATTTTTTCCTTCCACGTTTCATTAATTCCTGTGAAGGACCTAAAGGGTTAATAAACTTCTTGACTGTAGTTTTGAGGACAATGAGGGGTGCAGTTTTTATAATGTTGTCAATTTTGGGTATTTTTGTCATATAGGCCCCTCAAAGTCTTTTCAAATGTGATGTGGGCCCTAAAAATATGGTTTTGTAAATTTTGTTGGAAAAATTAGAAATTGCTGATTAACTTTGAAACTCTTCTAACTTCAAAAAAAAAAAAAAGTTTCAAAAATTATGCAATGTAAGGTAATATGTTAAGGTAACACGTTATTTAATACTTATTTTATGTGGTATAATTATCCGATTTAAGGGTATATAAATGTAAAGCTTAATAATTGCAAAATGTTCACATTTTTTAACAAATTTTCAATATTCTCATAAATATACGCAAACTAGCTGGAGAGCCTGGTGTTGCCCAGGCATAGTAACTAACTGTGGTTAGTTATAACAAATTATAATAATTACCCTCCATCCCATAGTCCCGTGCCCATATACCCTTCATACATTTCCTCCATCTCATAGTCCCGTGCCCATGTACTTATGATACATAACCTCCATCCCATAGTCTCCTGCCCATATACCCATCATACACATCCTCCATCCCATAGTCCTGTGCCCATATACCCATCATACACATCCTCCATCCCATAGTCCCATGCCCATATACTGATCACACATCCTCCATCTCATAGTTCCGTGCCCATATACTGATCATACATATCCTCCATCCCATAGTCCCGTGTTCATATACCCATCATACATATCCTCCATCCCATAGTCCCGTGCCCATATACTGATCACACATCCTCCATCTCATAGTTCCGTGCCCATATACCCATTATGACATCATCTTCGCCATGGCAACCATTCGGACATCATCATCGCCATGGCAACTTATTATGACATCATCGTCACCATGGCAGCCATTATGACATAACCATCACCATTACAACCGATTATGACATTATTGTCACCATGGCAACCTTTATGATATCATCGTCGCCATGGCAACCATTATGACATCATCATCGATACACACAAACATACACACATACACTCGATTTTATATATATATAGATCATCCATGATGTAATGTCCCTTACTATAAATTATAAATGTAATATGTAACCAAATAAACAATCCTTATACTCCCCTTACTGCTCATCTCCCTTGCCCCTCCGCTGCACCATCCTTTTTTCCTCGTGGCATCTTCTGATTCCCTGCCGCTCGAGCTGGAATCTCTGGAACTTTCATGATAAGCTGCAACTTACGGTGCTCGTGAAGCCCAATATGATTCTGCACAAATGCGCTCCACACATTTGCTGAACCATTTTATGCATCATGAAAACCGGAAATCCTGGCTCAGCAAGAGAGGCCGAGGGTTTGCAATGCAAGTACAGAGTATCACAAAATGCATTGATGATCGGATTGGAGGTAGTGAGTAGCAGAGGTGCCACATAGGTGAGTGATAAGCTGAGTATCAGGATTTTTTCATTTTGTTAACCTTTTGATGACACTTTATGGTTTATGTTGCTGAATCGAAGCAGAAATAAATCATAACAAATCAGCATTTTGACATATGCAGTTTTTTGTAAAATTTAAGTAAAATTTAAATCCACTCTAATGTATTTGCTTATCTCATCTAATAACTATATAATGATGTTTGAGGGCAACCAAGTATATACCCACAGGCTTCATATCTAGCAGGTCACAGTATGGAAAAGATTTATAAATTACATTTTGATGAAGGCTCTTTTAAAAATGAATTCAATACTTTGAGTACCTAAATATGTGCCTCTCATTTACGATTCAATATGACAAACATAAGCTTTATTTTTACGTGAATGGTCCTACATCCTTATGGCAACATCAGCATAGCCTTATATTTCAGCCCCACAGATAATAACCACCTTCTACATTTGTATAGGTAGCAGTCACATTACACAAAGGAATCACTTCCTAAATCTAACATCCATTGAGTAGAGTGCATTGTATCAGACTTTGAGACAAAGTTAGTTAAATAATAAGAAATGACATGAACATTTCAGAATAGATGATATCCAGTTATGCTAGAGATGAGCAGATCACTTTGCGCAACCCCAGTCAAGCTGAGTGCTCTCTGGCCATGGACAGAAGCTGTACAAATTTCCTGACTTACCAGGATCCCGAGCTCGTTTTATGATGTGCTGTGCTCGCATGTCATAAACCCAGCAGGTGAGAAAATTTGCACAGCTCCTGTTGATAGCCAGTGAACACTGACCTAGACCGTGCACCTTGTTGACCGAAGTCATCAACTCATGTCTACTATTCACTCAACAGTTTCCCACCGCTTTAGATGAAATCCTTGTAAACCAGTAATTCATAGCAACATGTAGTTAGACAGGTCCCATACCTTTTGAAGCCAGGATAATGTTATCCAAGCAGAGGAGCGCTCAAGCCAATGCTCACTCAGCTGAAACAACTGTGCGTTCCACAGAAGACTTCAGTCAATGCATTACAAAAGAGAATCATGAGGAAGTGTTTGCAAAATGCATATGATTTTCAGTCCATTTGCTGGTCTGTAACTACTCAGTGATGTAATCTGGAACCATCTCCCAGAATTTTCTTGTAAAACACACAGCTGAAGTCTCCTGTGGAACGCACAGTCATTTCAGCTGAGTGAGCGATGCCGTCCAAAATGCTCCTTGGTTTGTATATCATTATTCCCATTTCAATTGGTACAGGACCTGTCTAACAACATGTTGCTATAACCCACTGGCTAATAAGACACAAGGATTTTTTCTAAAGCAATGGAAAACTGTCTTTGTATTGTACCCTATGCGTTGATTAGTTATTGCCGTATTGCATAATAAGCTATTGAATTGGATAAACCATTTTCAACCATTTTAAGTAAGTATTTTATGCACTTACCAGAATTATTTTTGTATTTTATATATCCATGCCAATTCATTACTGTTTTCTGCATATAGCCTGAGCGGAAATCAGGTTTTGGCAATTCTCTATTTATTTCATATGTTCACATATGTGAAAGTTTTTTTTCTTATTTTTTATAAGTCTAATTATATCACATTTTGTGTATCAATACTTACTTTGCTGTATCATCACCTCTAGCTGTGCCGCTCACCCTAACTTATGGTTTAGAGAATTCACCTCACCTATATTTTTTGGTTATTCAATCCACTCACATCCATCAAAATGGTGCAGAATAATGAAGATTTAGGAGATGACTGGAGTCAGAAATAGGTAGCCAGTCGAGGATTGGGTGGTCAGCTAAGATATCAGGACAGGCAAGGGGAAAGTGAGAACATTTTTTATTTTTTAAACATTTTTTACAGTTATCTTTAAAGAAATGTAGAATGAGATTAAATAAAATAAATCACTTTTTTCACTTTAAGGATGTTTAGTGGCAATGTGGTTTCTTTTTTGCTATGGTTGTCATTTAGCAAATGCCTTCTGGATTGTTTAAAATGATAACTTAGCTTAATGATTTCATTTGCATAAATTGTAATAAATTCTATTATTGTTTCCTAACAAAGACACCATTATTTGTAATTCATGCATTATGATATACACCTAGAAAGTTTGCAATTACAAAAGAAAGAAATCATCGAAAGAAAATGAATTATTATTCTTGACCCTAAATTAAGTTTTTTTCTCCTTTTTTATTCTTTGCTGGGTTTTTTTGTAAGTTAGAACACATATAAAGTGCTAGCTTTGCAATTAGTAGTGAAGTAAGTGTGTCCCAAGGGTGTGTTTAGTTGACAGCAATACAAAAGATAAAAAAGGCACTAATGTTTTGGTTGCACCTCATAACTTTAATGTAACGTGTTGTCTTAAATTTTGCTTTAAGCAGTATTTAAACATGTTGAAATAAAAGACTCTTTGAAAGCTATATGGTTTTTAGCAATTACAAGTCCTCAGAGTATTAATTATGCAAAATAAATACTATTGTACAGCAATACATTATCTGATTCAGACTCAATTCATATTTAAGTAATTTCGAGGACGGGCTGATTTTAATACCAAATTCTTTCGCTCACTCTATTTTTTGTTATTATGCAGTACATTAAGATTGTATTAATGACTCTTTAGTCCTTTTCAATATATTAGACAAGACCATCAATTGTAACAGTTGTTATGTGACATTAAAATGTATCTCTTTAAGGGGCATTGTAAAGTACCCAATTCTCACTCCTTTAATCTGCAAAGACAATTCCAGGAAAGCATTTATGCTGTAATAAATCACAAACAAGAAGAGTATTCAGATTATAGAACAAATGCTTCTCATGGATTTCATTCTAAAATTGCAAAAATCTTTAAATAATTATCTTAATGGAACAATCCAGCTCATATTTGTAACATGAGATGCACATATTACTATCTGAGAAGGTGATAAATAGCTAATATGAAAAAATGTACAAGCTGCATGATCAAATTAGCTACATTTCACTTTGTCTTTAATTTTAATATGGTAATGCTGTATAAGCGGAGTGCTTGTGGTACAAGGGCAATACCAGATTAGTTTAATTAATTAAATATTGAATAATTTTAAACAGATTTGTCAGCTCACTTTGTCCCCTAGGATTGGCTTTGCAAGACCATGTGATGTGATAGCTGCAGAACAGTATAGGGAAACCTGTATGGCCGGGGCACACATCATGCCTCCAGAAGCACGGGTTGGGCATAATGTACTGGCGACTACAATGGCAGTTTGCAATTTTCACTTGGCAACATTCATTGCTTCTTGTGTCTGGAAAATACCCATGGAATCAAAATCGTCACTAGACCTGTAGATAAATTCCCAAAGGGGTATGGTTTCCAAAATGGGGTCACTTGAGGGGGGATTCTGCTCTTCTAGCAATTAGGTGCTCCTAATATTGAGTCTACAAACTGTTCTAAGAAAATCTGCGCTCTAGGAGGCAAATAGCGCTCCATTCCTTCCAAGTCTCTCTGTATGGTTAAGTAGTACTGTACATCCACATATGGATTATTGCCACATATAGTAAAGATGGTGGGACAAATTTTGGTGCCATTTGGGTGGTAAAAATGTAGTCATTTTTTCTTCACTGTCCAATGATAAAAAATTCTGTGACACACCCGTGGTATCAATATTATCAATGCACCCCTAAATGAATTGAGAGGTTTAGTCTGTAAAATATGGTCACTTATGGGGAGTTCTGCTGTTCTGGCACCTCATGGGCTCTCAAAGTGGGTCATGGTACTTGCAAACAATAACAGTAAAATTTGGTGCTCCTTGACTTTTGAGCTTTGCACGGTGACTGAAAAATATTTCCCAACTACATGTAGGGTACTGGCACACTCAGGAAAAAATGGACCTCAGTTTGTTGTAAAATAAATTCCTATTAGCCCTTAGAAAAATGAAAAACTTGGGGCTAAAACAACATTTTAGTGGTTAAAATATAATTTATTCTTTATTTACCGCTCAGTGGTATAAAATTCTGTGAGGCACATATGGTGTCAATATGATCTCTGCACCACTAAATGAATTCAATGGGGAGTGTAGTTTGTAAAATGAGTTCACCTAAAGGGGGTTTCTTTCATTCTGGCACATCAGGGGCTCTGGAAATATAAGTTGGCACCATCAAAGCATTCCAGCTAAATCTGAACTCCAATATGGTGCTTCTTCCCTTCTGAGCTTTGCACTGTTCCTCAAAAGTCGTATTCCCCCACATATGGGGTATCAGCATACTCAGGAGAATGCTGAATTGCACAACAATCTGCATGGTGCAATTTCTCCTGTTACCCTTATGAAAATGCAAAATTTAGGGCTAAAATAACATTTTTGTCAGGAAAATGTGATTGTATTATTTTCACGGCTCAACTTTATAAGTTTCTGTGAAGCACTTGGGGCTTCTAGGTGCTCACCACACATCAAATTGCATTCCTTGAGAGATCTAGTTTCCAAAATGGCATCACTTGTGGGGTTTTTTCAATGTTTAGGCACATCAGGGGCTCTCCAAATGGGATATGATATCAGCTAATGATTCCAGGAAATTTTACATTCAAAAAGTTAAATGATGCTCCCTTCGGAGCCCTGCAGTGCACTCAAACAGTAGTTTTCTCCCGCATATTGGGTACTCAGGAGAAATTGCATAACAAATTGTATGGTGAAATTTCTCTTGTTACCCTTAAGAAAATGCAATATTTTGTGCTAAAAACATTTGTGGGTAAAACCTGATTATTTTTATTTTTATGGCTCAAAGTTAAAAACTTCTGTGAAACACCTGAGGGTTCAATATGCTCACCATACATCTAAATCAGTTTCCTGAGGGGTCTACTTTCCAAAATGGTATCACTTATGGGGGATTTTTATTATTTAGGCACATCGGGGGCTCTCCAAACGTGACATGGCATCCACCAATTGTTCCAGCAAATTTTGCATTCAAAAAGTCAAATAGCGCTCCTTCCCTTCTGAGCTCTGCTTTGTGCCCAAACAGTGGTTTTCTCCCTCATATGGGGTATTAGCATGCTCAGGAGAAATTACACAAATTTTGTGGTCCATTTTTTCTTGTTACCCTTGTCAAAATAGAAAAAAAATGGATCTGAATTCAATTTTTTGTAAAAAAAAAATTAAATGTAATTTTTTTTCAAAAAAATTTATTTGGAGCACCTAAATGGTTAAAAAATAATTAGAATGTTGTTTTGAACACCATTAGGGGTGCAGTTTTTAGAATGCTGTCACTTTTGGGTAGATTCTATCATATATATCCCTCAATTGCTGGTCAACTTTTAACCCTTATAACTTTGTAACAAAAAAGTTTTGGTTCCAAAATTGTGCTGATATAAAGTAGACATGTGATAAATGTAATTTGTTAACTATTTTGTGTGACATATAAGGGCATGAAAATTCAAAGTTGGAAAATTGCAAACTTATCCAAATTTTTGTTAAATTTCCGTTTTTTTTTTCACAAATAAATGCAAGTCATACCGAAGAAATTTTATCACTGTCATAAAGTACAATATGTTATGAAAGAACAGTCTCCGAATCACCGAGATCCGTTGAAGCATTCCAGAGTCATTACCTCATAAAGTGACAGTAGTCAGAATTGTAAAAATTAGCCCAGTCATTAACGTGCAAACCACCTCTGGGGCTAAAGGGGTCAATTACATATCCCTCACTCCACTTTTCTTTTGTTGACGCAGTATTCTACGTCCTATTATTCCAACCTATAGTTGGACATTTATTCTTGCCATTTCATCAGAGGGGATTCAATTTTTAATGGCTAGTTATCCATGCTTTCCATTAATCCTCTGTATGGTTTATAGGTACCCCTGGTTAAAGAGGATGTCCAAGATATATGCTCCCGGTTATCTGATTGGACATTGCATCTCATATTGGTTTGCACCTCCTAGCGGAGTATTGTTTGTGCCCATGAATCAATTTTATGTGAATATGTCACATGTGCAGGCAATTTACAAGATTTTTATTTTTTGCCTCTCTATATAATGCTTTCTATTATCTTTTTTACCTAGTCACCCCCACCACCCACACAGTATTCGAGGCTGGCAGTTGTATAGCTGTTTTCCAGATAAATGCAGTTTGAGACAATACATTAATTATTATTTGTGACATGACATTTAATGGTGATTCACTTATATGATCTCTGTAGCGCTATTATTATAAATCACCTATAGAGCTTCATCTACAGTACATTAACTGTTGTGAATTCTGCTCTTGGGCTCCCTCCGGTGGTTATAAGTGGTAGCGCTGCTGTCTTTGGATCGCTGCATTCATCAGGTGTGTTCACTTATCGCAATTCTGACTGGGCTATTTAGTCTTGCTTGACCCTTTAGTCAGTGCCAGTTGTCCACTGTTCCTGGAGGATTCACATCCCTGCCTGGTCTCTCCTGCTTTGCTGTTCATTTCAACAAAGATAAGTTCTGGCTTTGTTTTTTGCAGTCCACATGCTGTGGGCTTTATTGTTCAGTTCTTTTCCATGTTTTTGTCTTGTCCAGCTTGGTCTGCATAAGGATTTGTGCAGCCAAGCTGGTATCTCTGGAGATGCAGATATACCCTCCATATCTTTAGTTAGATGTGGAGATTTTGTATTTTCTGTGGTGGATATTTTCTAGTGTTTAAATACTGACCGCATAGTACTCTGTTATGATCCTAGTGGTAGAGGATCTCAGGAGTTCCAGCTAAGTCCGCAAACACAAAAACCAGCTCATAGGGAAGTGGTAACTTGGCTGACCGCATATCTGATCCTGGCACAACAACTAGAAGTAGCCGGGGAACGTACCTACGTTGATTCTAGATGTCTCGCACCAGCCGGAGAACTAACTAACCCTTTCAGAGAAAATAAGACCTCACTTGCCTCCAGAGAAAAGACCCCAAAGTTATTATAAAAGCCCCCAACAAATAATAACGGTGAGGTAAGAAGAAAAGACAAACGTAAGAATGAACTAGATTTAGCAAAGAGAGGCCCACTAATTAATAGCAGAAAATAGGAAGAGGACTTATGCGGTCAGCAAAAAACCCTATAAAAATATCCACGCTGAAGATCCAAGAACCCCCGCACCGACTAACAGTGTGGGGGGAGAATATCAGCCCCCTAGAGCTTCCAGCAAAAACAGAAATCACATTTTGAACAAGCTGGAACAAAATAAGAGCAAATGCAAAAGGACAAAAATAAGAAAGCAGAACTTAGCTTATCTTGCAAAACTCAGGGACCAGGAGTCAGGAGGAAAACAGACATAGACTAATTACATTGATTCCAGGCACTAGACTGAGTTTCCAGGAAGTCTAAATAGGAACACCCAAGGCCTAACGAACCAGGTGGGTACCAACTTGGGGAAGGATAATCCAAGTGCCATACCGCTAGTGACCACAAGAGGGAGCCAACAAATATAGTTCACAACAGTACCCCTCCTTTAAGGAGGGGTCACCGAACCCTCACCAAGACCACCAGGGCGATCAGGATGAGCAGCGTGAAAGGCACGAACCAAATCGGCCGCATGAACATCAGAGGCGGCCACCCAGGAATTATCCTCCTGACCATAGCCCTTCCATTTGACCAGATACTGAAGCCTCCGTCTAGAGAGACGAGAATCTAAGATCTTCTCCACCACGTACTCCAACTCGCCCTCAACCAACACCGGAGCAGGAGGCTCAACAGCAGGAACCATAGGCACAACGTACCGCCGCAACAAAGACCTATGGAACACATTGTGAATGGCAAACAACACAGGAAGATCCAAACGAAAAGACACCGGATTAAGGACTTCCAAAATTTTATAAGGACCAATAAAGCGAGGCTTAAACTTAGGAGAGGAAACCTTCAGAGGAACAAACCGAGAAGACAACCAAACCAAATCCCCAACACGAAGTCGGGGGCCCACACCGCGGCGGCGGTTGGCAAAACGCTGAGCCTTCTCCTGTGACAACTTTAAGTTGTCCACCACATGATTCCAAATCCGCTGCAACCTATCCACCACGGAATCCACCCCAGGACAGTCAGAAGGTTCAACATGACCCGAGGAAAATCGCGGATGAAAACCAGAGTTGCAGAAAAATGGCGAAACCAAAGTAGCGGAACTAGCCCGATTATTGAGGGCAAACTCAGACAATGGCAAGAAGGTCACCCAATCATCCTGATCCGCAGAAACAAAACATCTCAAATAAGCCTCCAGCGTCTGATTAGTTCGCTCCGTTTGGCCATTAGTCTGAGGATGAAAGGCAGATGAAAATGACAAATCAATGCCCATCTTAGCACAAAAAGATCGCCAGAATCTGGACACAAACTGGGATCCTCTGTCAGACACGATATTCTCAGGAATGCCGTGCAAACGAACCACATTCTGAAAGAACAAAGGAACCAGATCGGAAGAGGAAGGCAACTTAGGCAAGGGCACCAAATGGACCATCTTGGAAAAACGATCACACACCACCCAGATGACAGACATTCCTTGAGACACCGGAAGATCTGAAATGAAATCCATGGAAATGTGCGTCCAAGGCCTCTTCGGGACGGGCAAGGGCAAAAGCAACCCGCTGGCACGAGAACAGCAAGGCTTAGCCCGAGCACAAATCCCACAGGACTGCACAAAAGAACGCACATCCCGCGACAGGGAAGGCCACCAAAAGGACCTAGCCACCAAATCTCTGGTACCAAAAATCCCAGGATGCCCTGCCAGCACCGAGGAATGAACCTCAGAGATAACTCTGCTGGTCCATTTATCAGGAACAAACAATCTATCAGGTGGGCAAGGGTCAGGTCTACCAGCCTGAAATCTCTGCAACACACGTCGCAAATCAGGAGAAATGGCCGACAAGATTACTCCCTCTTTAAGAATACCAGCTGGCTCTGAGACGCCGGGAGAGACAGGCACAAAGCTCCCAGAAAGAGCATCAGCCTTCACATTCTTTGAACCAGGCAGGTACGAGACCACAAAGTCAAAACGGGAGAAAAACAACAACCAACGAGCCTGTCTAGGATTCAGGCGCTTAGCAGACTCGAGATACATCAGATTTTTGTGATCAGTCAAGACCACCACACGATGCTTAGCTCCCTCGAGCCAATGACGCCACTCCTCAAATGCCCACTTCATGGCCAATAACTCCCGATTACCAACATCATAGTTCCGCTCAGCAGGCGAAAATTTCCTAGAGAAAAAAGCACATGGTCTCATCACAGAGCAACCAGGGCCTTTCTGCGGCAAAACAGCTCCGGCACCGATCTCAGAAGCATCCACTTCAACCTGAAAGGGAAGTGAGACATCAGGCTGGCACAAAACAGGCGCCGAAGTAAACCGGCGCTTCAGCTCCCGAAAAGCCTCCACGGCTGCAGGAGCCCAATTAGCAACATCAGAACCTTTCTTGGTCATATCCGTCAAAGGTTTAACAACGCTAGAAAAATTAGCAATAAAACGACGGTAGAAATTAGCAAAACCCAAGAACTTCTGAAGACTCTTAACAGACGTGGGTTGAGTCCAATCATGAATAGCTCGGACCTTGACTGGGTCCATCTCCACAGTAGAAGGGGAGAAAAATAAAACCCAAGAAGGAAACCTTCTGCACTCCAAAGAGACACTTTGAGCCCTTCACAAACAAAGCATTATCACGCAAAACCTGAAACACCATCCTGACCTGCTTTACATGAGAATCCCAATCATCAGAAAAAAACAGAATATCATCCAGATAAACAATCATAAATTTATCTAGATACTTCCGGAAGATGTCATGCATAAAGGACTGAAACACTGAAGGAGCATTAGAGAGCCCAAAAGGCATCACCAAGTACTCAAAATGACCTTCGGGCGTATTGAACGCAGTTTTCCATTCATCTCCCTGCTTAATGCGCACAAGGTTGTACGCACCACGAAGATCTATCTTGGTGAACCAACTGGCACCCTTAATCTGAGCAAACAAGTCCGACAATAGTGGCAAAGGATACTGAAATTTGACAGTGATATTATTCAGAAGCCGATAGTCAATACAAGGTCTCAAAGACCCGTCTTTCTTGGCCACAAAAAAGAATCCCACACCAAGAGGGGAAGAAGATGGACGAATATGTCCCTTCTCCAAAGACTCCTTTATATAAGAACGCATTGCGGCATGCTCAGGTACAGATAGATTAAATAATCGTCCCTTAGGAAATTTACTACCAGGAATCAAATCTATAGGGCAGTCACAGTCCCTATGAGGAGGAAGGGCACTGGACCTGGACTCACTGAATACATCCTGATAGTCCAATAAATACTCCGGAACTTCAGAAGGAGTAGAAGAGGCAATAGAGACCGGCGGGGAATCGCAATGAATTCCCTGATAACCCCAACTTGACACAGACATAGCCTTCCAATCCAAAACTGGATTATGGGTCTGTAACCATGGCAGACCCAAAACGACCAAATCATGCATTTTATGCAGAACAAGAAAACGAATCACCTCCCGATGTTCAGGAGTCATGCACATGGTCACTTGTGTCCAATACTGCGGTTTATTCTCCGCCAATGGCGTAGCATCAATTCCTCTAAGAGGAATAGGATTTTCCAAAGGCTCCAGGACAAAACCACAGCGCTTGGCAAACGACAAGTCCATAAGACTCAGGGCAGCACCAGAATCCACAAATGCCATAACAGGGTAGGAAGACAATGAGCAAATTAAAGTCACAGACAAAATAAACTTAGGCTGCAAATTACCAATGGCGACAGGACTAACAACCTTTGTTAGGCGTTTAGAGCATGCTGAGATAACATGTGTAGAGTCACTGCAGTAAAAACACAACCCATTCTGACGTCTATGATTTTGTCGTTCAGTTTTAGTCTGAATTCTATCACATTGCATTGAGTCAGGTGTCCGTTCAGACAATACTGCCAGAGAATTAGCAGATTTGCGCTCCCGCAAACGCCGATCAATCTGAATGGCAAGAGTCATAGAATCATTCAGACTTGTAGGGATGGGAAACCCCACCATCACATTCTTAATGGCCTCAGAAAGGCCATCTCTGAAATTTGCGGCCAGAGCATACTCATTCCATTGAGTAAGCACGGACCATTTCCGAAATTTTTGGCAATACACTTCAGCTTTATCCTGACCCTGAGAGATAGCCAGCAATGCTTTTTCTGCCTGAATTTCAAGATTAGGCTCCTCATAAAGCAATCCGAGCGCCAGAAAAAACGCATCAATATTTGCCAATGCAGGGTCTCCTGGCGCCAATGAGAAGGCCCAATCCTGAGGGTCGCCACGCAAGAAGGAGATAACAATTTTAACTTGCTGAGCTGAGTCTCCAGACGAACGAGGTCTCAAAGATAGAAACAATTTACAATTATTCCTAAAATTCCTAAACTTAAATCGATCTCCAGAGAACAGCTCAGGAATAGGTATCTTAGGCTCTGACATAGGACTACAAGTAACAAAATCCTGAATGCCCTGCACTCGTGCAGCAAGCTGATCCACACTAGTAATCAGAGTCTGAACATGCATGTCTGCAGCAGGGCTTCAAGCCACTCAGAGAAAAAGGGGAAGGAGAGAGAAAAAAAAACAAAAAAACTCAGAACTTTTTTTTTTCTTTTTAATCCCGCTTCAGCAATGCATTAAATATTCTCTTTTTGGCCTGGAATACTGTTATGATCCTAGTGGTAGAGGATCTCAGGAGTTCCAGCTAAGTCCGCAAACACAAAAACCAGCTCATAGGGAAGTGGTAACTTGGCTGACCGCATATCTGATCCTGGCACAACAACTAGAAGTAGCCGGGGAACGTACCTACGTTGATTCTAGACATCTCGCACCAGCCGGAGAACTAACTAACCCTTTCAGAGAAAATAAGACCTCATTTGCCTCCAGAGAAAAGACCCCAAAGTTATTATAAAAGCCCCCAACAAATAATAACGGTGAGGTAAGAAGAAAAGACAAACGTAAGAATGAACTAGATTTAGCAAAGAGAGGCCCACTAATTAATAGCAGAAAATAGGAAGAGGACTTATGCGGTCAGCAAAAAACCCTATAAAAATATATACGCTGAAGATCCAAGAACCCCCGCACTGACTAACAGTGTGGGGGGAGAATATCAGCCCCCTAGAGCTTCCAGCAAAAACAGAAATCACATTTTGAACAAGCTGGAACAAAATAAGAGCAAATGCAAAAGGACAAAAATAAGAAAGCAGAACTTAGCTTATCTTGCAAAACTCAGGGACCAGGAGTCAGGAGGAAAACAGACATAGACTGAATACATTGATTCCAGGCACTAGACTGAGTTTCCAGGAAGTCTAAATAGGAACACCCAAGGCCTAACGAACCAGGTGTGTTATGACCCCAATGGCAGAGGGTCTCAGAAATAAATACCAAGTCTGCAAACACAAAAAAACAGCTCATAGGGCAGTGGTAACTGGGCTGACCGTATATCTAATCCTAGCACCACAAATAGAAGCAGCCGGGGAACATGCCTACGTTGGTTCTAGACGTCTCGCGCCAGCCGGAGAACTAACTAACCCTAGAAGGGAAAAGATAGACCTTTCTTGCCTCCAGAGAAAAGACCCCAAAAGTTGGATACAAGCCCCCAACAAATAATAACGGTGAGGTAAGAAGAAAAGACAAACGTAAGAATGAACTAGGTATTTAGCAAAGAGAGGCCCACTGACTAATAGCAGAATATAGTAAGATGACTTATACGGTCAGCAAAAACCCTATCAAAATTTCCACGCTGGATATTCAAGAACCCCCGAACCGTCTAACGGCCCGGGGGGAGAATACCAGCCCCCTAGAGCTTCCAGCAAAAACAGGAATCACATTTAGTACAAGCTGAACAAAAAATAAGAGCAATGCAAATAACCAAAAAACAAGGAAGCAGGACTTAGCTTAATTTTGCAAGAACCAGGACCAGCAGACAGGAGCAAACAGAAAGGACTGATTACAACGATGCCAGGCACCAGACTGAGAATTCAGGAAGTCTATATAGCAACACCCCTGGACTAACGACCCAGGTGGGTGCCAAACTAGGGAAAGACAATCCCAGAGTCATACCACTAGTGACCACAAGAGGGAGCCAAAAAAGTCTAATTCACAACTGTACCCCCCTTTAAGGAGGGGTCACTGAACCCTCACCAAGACCACCAGGGCGATCAGGATGAGCAGCGTGAAAGGCACGAACTAAATCGGCCGCATGCACATCAGAGGCAACCACCCAGGAATTATCCTCCTGACCATAGCCCTTCCACTTGACCAGATACTGAAGCCTCCGTCTGGAGAGACGAGAATCCAAGATCTTCTCCACCACGTACTCCAACTCGCCCTCAACCAACACCGGAGCAGGAGGCTCAACAGAAGGAACCACAGGTACAACGTACCGCCGCAACAAAGACCTATGGAACACGTTGTGAATGGCAAACGACACCGGAAGATCCAAGCGAAAGGACACAGGATTGAGGATTTCCAATATCTTGTAAGGACCGATGAAGCGAGGCTTGAATTTAGGAGAGGAGACCTTCATAGGAACAAATCGAGAAGACAGCCATACCAAATCCCCAACACAAAGTCGGGGACCCACACCGCGGCGGCGGTTGGCAAAACGCTGAGCCTTCTCCTGTGACAACTTCAAGTTGTCCACCACATGATTCCAAATCTGCTGCAACCTATCCACCACAGAATCTACCCCAGGACAGTCAGAAGGCTCCACATGTCCCGAGGAAAAACGAGGATGGAAACCAGAGTTGCAGAAAAATGGCGAGACCAAAGTAGCGGAACTAGCCCGATTATTAAGGGCAAACTCAGCCAACGGCAAGAAGGTCACCCAATCATCCTGATCTGCAGAAACAAAACACCTCAAATAAGCCTCCAGAGTCTGATTAGTTCACTCCGTTTGTCCATTAGTCTGAGGATGAAAGGCAGACGAAAACGACAAATCAATGCCCATCTTAGCACAAAAGGATCGCCAGAATCTGGAAACAAACTGGGATCCTCTGTCAGACACGATATTCTCAGGAATGCCGTGTAAACGAACCACATTCTGAAAGAACAAAGGAACCAGATCGGAAGAGGAAGGCAGCTTAGGCAAAGATACCAAATGGACCATCTTGGAAAAGCGATCACATACCACCCAGATGACAGACATTCCTTGAGACACCGGAAGATCTGAAATGAAATCCATGGAAATGTGTGTCCAAGGCCTCTTCGGGACAGGCAAGGGCAAGAGCAACCCGCTGGCACGAGAACAGCAAGGCTTAGCTCGAGCACAAGTCCCACAGGACTGCACAAATGACCGCACATCCCGTGACAAGGAAGGCCACCAAAAGGACCTAGCCACCAAATCTCTGGTGCCAAAAATTCCCGGATGCCCTGCCAACACCAAGGAATGAACCTCGGAAATGACTCTGCTGGTCCACTTATCAGGAACAAACAGTCTGTCAGGTGGACAAGAGTCAGGTCTGTTGTGGATTCTGTTTGTGGGCTCCCTCTGGTGGTTACTGCTGGTACTGGGTGACTTTGGTGGGTTGCGGCCTTTGGTTTCCACCTGTCCATCAGAGGCTGGGTGTTTCCTATTTTACCTGGCCTTTCTGTCATTCCCTTGCCGGCTATCAATGTATTCAGATGTGCTCTGTTTGGTTCCTGCCTACCTGCTCCCAGATCTTTCAGGATAAGCTAAGTGCTGATTTTCAGTTGTTTGGTTTTTTGTCCAGCTTGCTTATTATGTCTCTATGCTAGCTGGTAGCTCTAGTGGACTGAGGTTCTCCCCATGTGCCATGAGTTGGCACATGGGTTCTTGTAATCTCAGGATGGTTTTTTTGATTAGGGTTTTTTGCTGACCGCTCAGTCCCCTTTTGTATCGTTCTGCTTTCTAGTTTACAGCGGGCCTCAATTTGCTAAAACTATATATATCATCTCTATGTGTGTGCCTTCCTCTCATTTCACCGTCAATACATGTGAGGGGGCAACTATATCTTTTGGGGTTCATTCCTGTGGAGGCAAGTGAGGTCTTTATTTTCTCTGCAGTACTAGTTAGCTCTTAGGCTGGTGCGTGGCGTCTAGAACCAACGTAGGCACGCTCCCTGGCTATCTCTAGTTGCGTTTGTCAGGCGTAGGGCAGCGGTCAGCCCAGGTTCCATCACCCTAGAGCTCGTCCGTTATCTATTTGTACTTTGCTTGTCCTGTGCTATCCCTAGCCATTGGGGATTCATGACAGTATAGCCGGCCCACAAAGTGTTAATTGTTTGGGCTGAAGCAGGAGAAAAAGAAGTGTTTAAGGGAAATTTTATTTTTTATTTTTTTTTCCCTTCAGAGTTTTGCTGCCTAGCCCTTAATTGCTGTCTAGCTGCTTCTTACCTCCTCTTAACCCTTGAATGGCTCTGATCTTAGCTGTTTAACATGGATGTCCAGAGTTTGGCTTCCAGCCTGAGTAATCTCGCGGCAAAAGTTCAAAACATACAGGATTTTGTTGTTCACACTCCCATGTCTGAACCTAGAATTCCTATTCCAGAGTTCTTTTCTGGAGATAGATCTACCTTCCTGAATTTCAGGAACAATTGTAAATTGTTTCTTTCTTTAAAATCTCGCTCCTCTGGAGACCCTGCTCAACAGGTCAAGATTGTTATATCTTTCCTGCGGGGCAACCCTCAGAATTGGGCATTTGCATTGGCACCAGGGGATCCTGCATTGCTCAGTGTGGATGCATTTTTTCTGGCATTGGGATTGCTCTATGAGGAACCTAACCTAGAGATTCAGGCTGAAAAGGCTTTATTGGCCCTCTCTCAGGGGCATGATGAAGCGGAAATATATTGTCAAAAATTTCGGAAATAGTCGGTGCTTACTCAGTGGAATGAGTGCGCCCTGGCTGCAAACTTCAGAGATGGTCTTTCTGAGGCCATTAAGGATATTATGGTGGGGTTCCCTACGCCTACAGGTCTGAATGAGTCTATGGCTATGGCCATTCAGATTGATCGGCGTTTACGGGAGCGCAAACCCGTGCACCAGTTGGCGGTGTCTTCTGAACAGGCACCTGAGACTATGCAATGTGATAGAATTCAGTCCAGAAGTGAACGGCAAAATTATAGGCGGAAAAATGGATTGTGTTTTTATTGTGGTGATTCAGCTCATGTTATATCAGCATGCTCTAAACGCACAAAAAGGGTTGATAAATCTTTTGCCATTGGTACTCTGCAGCCTAGGTTCATTTTGTCTGTGACTCTGATTTTTTCACTGTCTTCCATTTCCGTCGATGCCTATGTGGATTCGGGCGCTGCCCTGAGTCTTATGGATTGGTCATTTGCTAAACGCTGCGGTTTTAGTCTGGAGCCTCTGGAAGTTCCTATTCCTCTGAAGGGAATTGACTCTACACCATTGGCTATGAATAAACCGCAGTATTGGACACAAGTGACCATGCGCATGACTCCCGTTCATCAGGAGGTGATTCGCTTCCTTGTACTGTATAATTTACATGATGTACTAGTGCTTGGTCTGCCATGGTTACAAACTCATAATCCTGTCCTGGACTGGAAAACAATGTCTGTGTTAAGCTGGGGATGTCAGGGGGTTCATGATGATGCACCTCCGATTTCAATCGCTTCATCTACTCCTTCTGAGATCCCTGCGTTTTTGTCTGACTATAGGGATGTTTTTGAGGAGCCTAAGCTCAATTCGCTCCCTCCTCATAGAGAGTGTGACTGTGCTATAGAATTGATTCCTGGCAGTAAGTTCCCTAAGGGTCGTTTATTTAATCTGTCACTGCCAGAGCATACTGCTATGCGGAATTATATTAAGGAGTCCTTGGAAAAGGGACATATTCGTCCATCTTCGTTTCTCTGGGAGCAGGTTTCTTTTTCGTGGCAAAAAAAGATGGTTCCCTGAGGCCTTGTATAGATTATCGCCTTCTGAATAAGATTACAGTCAAATACCAGTATCCATTGCCATTATTAACTGATTTGTTTGCTCGCATTAAGGGGGCTAGGTGGTTCACTAAGATAGATCTTCGCGGTGCGTATAATCTGGTGCGGATAAAACAGGGTGATGAGTGGAAAACCGCATTTAATACGCCTGAGGGCCATTTTGAGTATTTGGTAATGCCTTTTGGACTCTCCAATGCTCCGTCAGTCTTTCAGTCCTTTATGCACAATATTTTCCGTGAATATCTGGATAAGTTTATGATTGTGTATTTGGATGATATTTTGGTGTTTTCTGATGACTGGGAGTCTCATGTTCTACAGGTCAGGAAGGTGTTTCAGGTTCTGCGGGCCAATTCTCTGTTTGTGAAGGGTTCAAAGTGTCTCTTCGGAGTCCAGAAGATTTCTTTTTTGGGGTACATTTTTTCTCCTTCTACTATTGAGATGGATCCCGTCAAGGTTCAGGCTATTTGTGACTGGACACAACCTACATCTGTTAAGAGCCTTCAGAAGTTCTTGGGGTTTGCTAATTTTTATCGTCGGTTCATTGCTAATTTTTCCAGTATTGTCAAACCTTTGACTGATTTGACTAAAAAGGGTGCTGATGTTGCTGATTGGTCTCCTGCGGCCGTGGAGGCCTTTCAGGAACTTAAGCGCCGGTTTTCTTCTGCTCCTGTGTTGTGTCAACCAGATGTTTCACTTCCTTTTCAGGTTGAGGTTGATGCTTCCGAGATTGGAGCGGGGGCGGTTTTGTCACAGAGAAGTTCTAATGGCTCGGTGATGAAGCCATGTGCATTCTTCTCTAGAAAATTCTCGCCCGCCGAGCGCAATTATGATGTGGGTAATCGGGAGCTTTTGGCCATGAAGTGGGCATTTGAGGAGTGGCGTCATTGGCTTGAGGGTGCTAAACATCGTGTGGTGGTCTTGACTGATCACAAGAATCTCATTTACCTTGAGTCTGCCAGGCGTTTGAATCCTAGACAGGCTCGTTGGTCGTTGTTTTTTTCTCGTTTCAATTTCGTGGTTTCATACCTGCCAGGTTCAAAGAATGTGAAGGCAGATGCTCTTTCCAGGAGTTTTGTGCCTGACTCTCCTGGAGACTCTGGGCCTACTGGTATCCTTAGGGATGGGGTAATATTGTCCGCCGTATCCCCAGACTTGCGACGTGCATTGCAGGAGTTTCAGGTGGATAAACCGGATCGTTGTCCACCAGAAAGACTGTTTGTTCCGGATGATTGGACCAGTAGAGTCATCTCCGAGGTCCATTCTTCTGTGTTGGCTGGTCATCCTGGAATATTTGGTACTAGAGACTTGGTGGCCAGGTCTTTTTGGTGGCCTTCCTTGTCTAGGGATGTGCGTACCTTTGTGCAGTCTTGTGAAGTGTGTGCTCGAGCTAAGCCTTGCTGTTCTCGGGCCAGTGGGTTGTTGTTATCCTTGCCCATCCCGAAGAGGCCTTGGACGCACATTTCCATGGATTTTATTTCTGATCTTCCGGTTTCACAGAAAATGTCCGTTATCTGGGTTGTGTGTGACCGCTTTTCTAAGATGGTTCATTTGGTGCCCTTGCCTAAGTTGCCCTCCTCCTCTGAGTTGGTCCCTTTATTTTTTCAGAACGTGGTCCGTTTGCATGGGATTCCGGAGAATATCGTTTCTGACAGGGGATCCCAATTTGTGTCTAGATTTTGGCGGACGTTTTGTGCCAAGATGGGCATTGATTTGTCTTTCTCGTCTGCATTCCATCCTCAGACGAATGGCCAGACGGAGCGAACTAATCAGACCTTGGAAACTTATTTGAGGTGTTTTGTTTCTGCTGATCAAGATGACTGGGTTGCTTTTTTGCCACTGGCCGAATTTGCTCTTAATAATCGGGCTAGTTCTGCCACGTTGGTCTATCCTTTTTTTTGTAATTCGGGGTTTCATCCTCGTTTTTCCTCTGGTCAGGTGGAGTCTTCGGATTGTCCTGGAGTGGACGTGGTGGTGGACAGGCTACATCAGATTTGGAATCAGGTGGTGGACAATTTGAAGTTGTCTCAGGAGAAGACTCAGCAGTTTGCTAATCGCCGTCGCCGCGTGGGTCCCCGACTTCTTGTTGGGGATTTGGTGTGGTTGTCTTCTCGTTTTGTCCCTATGAAGGTCTCTTCTCCTAAGTTCAAGCCTCGGTTCATCGGTCCTTATAGGATCTCGGAGATTCTTAACCCTGTATCTTTTCGTTTGGATCTCCCAGCATCGTTTGCTATTCATAATGTGTTCCATCGGTCATTGTTGCGGAGGTATGAGGTGCCCGTTGTTCCTTCGGTTGAGCCTCCTGCTCCGGTGCTGGTGGAGGGAGAATTGGAGTATGTTGTTGAGAAGATCTTGGATTCTCGTGTTTCCAGACGCAAACTCCAGTATTTGGTTAAGTGGAAGGGTTATGGTCAGGAGGATAATTCCTGGGTGGTCGCCTCCGATGTTCATGCGACTGATTTGGTCCGCGCCTTCCATAGAGCTCACCCTGATCGCCCTGGGGGTTCTCGTGAGGGTTCGGTGACCCCTCCTCAAGGGGGGGGTACTGTTGTGGATTCTGTTTGTGGGCTCCCTCTGGTGGTTACTGCTGGTACTGGGTGACTTTGGTGGGTTGCGGCCTTTGGTTTCCACCTGTCCATCAGAGGCTGGGTGTTTCCTATTTTACCTGGCCTTTCTGTCATTCCCTTGCCGGCTATCAATGTATTCAGATGTGCTCTGTTTGGTTCCTGCCTACCTGCTCCCAGATCTTTCAGGATAAGCTAAGTGCTGATTTTCAGTTGTTTGGTTTTTTGTCCAGCTTGCTTATTATGTCTCTATGCTAGCTGGTAGCTCTAGTGGACTGAGGTTCTCCCCATGTGCCATGAGTTGGCACATGGGTTCTTGTAATCTCAGGATGGTTTTTTTGATTAGGGTTTTTTGCTGACCACTCAGTCCCCTTTTGTATTGTTCTGCTTTCTAGTTTACAGCGGGCCTCAATTTGCTAAAACTATATATATCATCTCTATGTGTGTGCCTTCCTCTCATTTCACCGTCAATACATGTGAGGGGGCAACTATATCTTTTGGGGTTCATTCCTCTGGAGGCAAGTGAGGTCTTTATTTTCTCTGCAGTACTAGTTAGCTCTTAGGCTGGTGCGTGGCGTCTAGAACCAACGTAGGCACGCTCCCTGGCTATCTCTAGTTGCGTTTGTCAGGCGTAGGGCAGCGGTCAGCCCAGGTTCCATCACCCTAGAGCTCGTCCGTTATCTATTTGTACTTTGCTTGTCCTGTGCTATCCCTAGCCATTGGGGATTCATGACACAGGTCTACCAGCCTGAAATCTCTGCAACACACGGCGCAAATCTGGAGAAATGGCTGACAAGATTACTCCCTCTTTAAGAATACCAACTGGTTCTGCGACTCCAGGAGAGTCAGGCACAAAGCTCCTTGAAAGAGCATCAGCCTTCACATTCTTTGAACCTGGTAAATACGAGACCACAAAGTCAAAATGGGAGAAAAACAATGACCAACGGGCCTGTCTAGGATTCAGGCGTTTGGCAGACTCGAGATACATCAGATTTTTGTGATCAGTCAAGACCACCACACGATGCTTAGCACCCTCGAGCCAATGACGCCACTCCTCAAATGCCCACTTCATGGCCAACAACTCCCGATTGCCAACATCATAATTCCGCTCAGCAGGCGAAAACTTCCTAGAGAAAAAGGCACATGGTCTTATTGCAGAGCAACCAGGGCCTCTCTGCGACAAAACGGCCCCTGCCCCAATCTCAGAAGCATCCACTTCAACCTGAAAGGGAAGTGAGACATCAGGCTGGCACAAAACAGGCGCCGAAGTAAACCGGCGCTTCAACTCTTGGAAAGCTTCCACGGCTGCAGGAGCCCAGTTAGCAACATCAGAAACTTTCTTGGTCATATCCGTCAAAGGTTTAACAACGCTAGAAAAATTAGCAATAAAACGACGGTAGAAGTTAGCAAAACCCAAGAACTTCTGAAGACTCTTAACTGACGTGGGTTGAGTCCAATCATGAATAGCTCGGACCTTGACTGGGTCCATCTCCACCGCAGAAGGGGAAAAAATAAAACCCAAAAAGGGAACCTTCTGTACTCCAAAGAGACACTTTGAGCCCTTAACAAACAAAGCATTCTCACGCAAAACCTGAAACACCATCCTGACCTGCTTCACATGCGAGTCCCAATCATCAGAAAAAACCAGAATATCATCCAGATAAACAATCATAAATCTATCCAGATACTTCCGGAAAATATCATGCATAAAGGACTGAAACACTGAAGGAGCATTAGAGAGCCCAAAAGGCATCACCAAGTACTCAAAATGACCTTCGGGCGTATTAAATGCAGTTTTCCATTCATCTCCTTGCTTAATGCGCACAAGGTTATACGCACCACGAAGATCTATCTTGGTGAACCACTTGGCACCTTTAATCCGGGCAAACAAGTCCGACAACAGAGGCAAAGGATACTGAAATTTAACAGTGATTTTATTCAGAAGCCGATAGTCAATACAAGGTCTCAAAGATCCGTCCTTCTTGGCCACAAAAAAGAATCCCGCACCAAGAGGGGAAGAGGATGGACGGATATGCCCCTTCTCCAGAGATTCCTTGATATACGAACGCATTGCGGTATGCTCAGGTACAGACAAATTAAATAATCTTCCCTTAGGAAATTTACTACCCGGTATCAAATCTATAGCGCAGTCACAGTCCCTATGAGGAGGAAGAGCACTGGACCTGGACTCGCTGAATACATCCTGATAATCAGACAAATACTCAGGAACTTCCGAAGGAGTAGAGGAAGCAATAGACACTGGTGGGGAATCACCATGAATTCCCTGACAGCCCCAACTTGACACAGACATTGCCTTCCAATCCAAGACTGGATTATGGGTCTGTAACCATGGCAGACCCAAAACGACCAAATCATGCATTTTATGCAGAACAAGAAAACGAATCAGGAGTCATGTTCATGGTTACCTGTGTCCAAAACTGCGGTTTATTTTCCGCCAATGGCGTAGCATCAATACCTCTAAGAGTGATAGGATTTACCAATGGCTCAAGAACAAAATCACAGCGCTTGGCAAATGACAGATCCATAAGACTCAGGGCAGCACCTGAATCCACAAACGCCATAACAGGGTAGGAAGACAATGAGCAAATTAAAGTCACAGACAAAATAAATTTAGGTTGTAAATTACCAATGGCGACAGGGCTAACAACCCTTGTAAGGCGTTTAGAGCATGCTGATATAACATGTGTAGAATCACCACAGTAAAAACACAACGCATTCTGATGTCTATGATTTTTCCGTTCATTTCTAGTCTGAATTCTATCACATTGCATTAAATCAGGTGTTTGTTCAGACAACACCACCAGAGGATTAGCAGTTTTGCGCTCCCGCAAACGCCGGTCAATTTGAATGGCCAGCGCCATGGAATCATTCAGACTTGTAGGAATGGAGAAACCCACCATCACATTCTTAATGGCTTCAGAAAGGCCATTTCTGAAATTTGCGGCCAGAGCACACTCATTCCACTGAGTAAGCACGGACCATTTCCGAAATTTTTGGCAATACACTTCAGCTTCATCCTGGCCCTGAGAAATAGCCAGCAAGGCTTTTTCTGCCTGAATTTCAAGATTGGGTTCCTCGTAAAGCAACCCAAGCGCCAGAAAAAACGCATCAATATTCGCCAATGCCGGATCTCCTGGCGCTAGCGAGAAAGCCCAATCCTGAGGGTCGCCCCGCAAGAAAGAGATAACAATTTTAACTTGCTGAGCTGAATCTCCAGACGAACGGGGTCTCAGAGATAGAAACAATTTACAATTATTCCTGAAATTCCTAAACTTAAATCGATCTCCAGAGAACAGTTCAGGAATAGGTATTTTAGGTTCAGACATTGGACTACTGGTAACAAAATCTTGTATGCCCTGCACACGAGCAGCAAGCTGGTCCACACTTGTAATCAAGGTCTGGACATTCATGTCTGCAGCAAGCTTAAGCCACTCAGAGGTAAAGGGGAGGAAGAAAGAGAGGAAAAAAAAAAAAACCTCAGAATTTCCTTTCTTATTATCCCACTTCTGCAATGCATTAAACATTCAACTTTGGCCTGGCATACTGTTATGACCCCAATGGCAGAGGGTCTCAGAAATAAATACCAAGTCTGCAAACACAAAAAAACAGCTCATAGGGCAGTGGTAACTGGGCTGACCGTATATCTAATCCTAGCACCACAAATAGAAGCAGCCGGGGAACGTGCCTACGTTGGTTCTAGACGTCTCGCGCCAGCCGGAGAACTAACTAACCCTAGAAGGGAAAAGATAGACCTTTCTTGCCTCCAGAGAAAAGACCCCAAAAGTTGGATACAAGCCCCCAACAAATAATAACGGTGAGGTAAGAAGAAAAGACAAACGTAAGAATGAACTAGGTATTTAGCAAAGAGAGGCCCACTGACTAATAGCAGAATATAGTAAGATGACTTATACGGTCAGCAAAAACCCTATCAAAATTTCCACGCTGGATATTCAAGAACCCCCGAACCGTCTAACGGCCCGGGGGGAGAATACCAGCCCCCTAGAGCTTCCAGCAAAAACAGGAATCACATTTAGTACAAGCTGAACAAAAAATAAGAGCAATGCAAATAACCAAAAAACAAGGAAGCAGGACTTAGCTTAATTTTGCAAGAACCAGGACCAGCAGACAGGAGCAAACAGAAAGGACTGATTACAACGATGCCAGGCACCAGACTGAGAATTCAGGAAGTCTATATAGCAACACCCCTGGACTAACGACCCAGGTGGGTGCCAAACTAGGGAAAGACAATCCCAGAGTCATACCACTAGTGACCACAAGAGGGAGCCAAAAAAGTCTAATTCACAACACAGGTGGGTACCAACTTGGGGAAGGATAATCCAAGTGCCATACCGCTAGTGACCACAAGAGGGAGCCAACAAATATAGTTCACAACAGTACTCTGTCCTATCCTTTCTATTTAGCTAGAGTGGCCTCCTTTGCTAAATCCTGATTTCAGTCTGCATATGTTATTTCCCTCTCCTCTCACAGTCAATATTTGTGGGGGGCTGTCTATCCTTTGGGGATTTTCTCTGAGGCAAGATAGTTTTCCCTTTTCTATCTCTAGGGGTATTTAGTCCTCCGGCTGTGTCGAGATGTCTAGGGAGTGTTAGGTACATTCCACGGCTACTTCTAGTTGCGGTGTTAAGTTCAGGGTCTGCGGTCAGTACAGGTACCACCTTCTCCAGAGTACGTCTCATGCTGCTCCTAGGCCACCAGATCATAACAATTAACTGGCTAACATATTTGTTGGTAATTTATATTTGAGTTTTGTATTATTGACTTTTTTATTACTTCCTAGCCCCTTCCCGACATTTGACGTACTATCCCGTCGAGGTGGGGTGGGCCCGTATGACCGCCGACGGGATAGTACGTCATCACCGATCAGCGGCGCTCACGGGGGGAGCGCGGCCGATCGCGGCCGGGTGTCAGCTGCATATCGCAGCTGACATCCGGCACTATGTGCCAGGAGCGGTCACGGACCGCCCCCGGCACATTAACCCCCGGCACACCGCGATCAAACATGATCGCAGTGTACCGGCGGTATAGGGAAGCATCGCGCAGGGAGGGGGCTCCCTGCGGGCTTCCCTGAGACCCCCGGAGCAACGCGATGTGATCGCGTTGCTGCGAGGGTCTCCTACCTCCTTCCTGGCTGCAGGTCCCGGATCCAAGATGGCCGCGGCATCCGGGTCCTGCAGGGAAGGAGGTGGCTTACCGAGTGTCTGCTCAGAGCAGACACTGGTAAGCCTGCAGCCCTGCACAGCAGATCGTCGATCTGGCAGAGTGCTGTGCACACTGCCAGATCAATGATCTGTGATGTCCCCCCCTGGGACAAAGTAAAAAAGTTAAAAAAAAAAATTTCCACATGTGTAAAAAAAAAAAAAAAAAAAATCCTAAATAAATAATAAAAAAAAAATATATATTATTCCCATAAATACATTTCTTTATCTAAATAAAAAAAACAAAACAATAAAAGTACACATATTTAGTATCGCCGCGTCCGTAACGACCCAACCTATAAAACTGCCCCACTAGTTAACCCCTTCAGTAAACACCGTAAGAAAAAAAAAAAAAAAACGAGGCAAAAAACAACGCTTTATTACCATACCGCCGAACAAAAAGTGGAATAACACGCGATCAAAAAGACTGATATAAATATCCATGGTACCGCTGAAAACGTCATCTTGTCCCGCAAAAAACAAGCCGCCATACAACATTATCAGCAAAAAAATAAAAAAGTTATAGTCCTGAGAATAAAGCGATACGAAAATAATTATTTTTTCTATATTTTAGTTTTTATCGTATAAAAGCGCCAAAACATAAAAAAATGATATAAATGAGATATCGCTGTAATCGTACTGACCCGAAGAATAAAACTGCTTTATCAATTTTACCAAACGCGGAACGGTATAAACGCCTCCCCCAAAAGAAATTCATGAATAGCTGGTTTTTGGTCATTCTGCCTCACAAAAATCGGAATAAAAAGCGATCAAAAACGGTCACGTGTCCGAAAATGTTACCAATAAAAACGTCAACTCGTCCCGCAAAAAACAAGACCTCACATGACTCTGTGGAGCAAAATGTGGAAAAATTATAGGTCTCAAAATGTGGAGACGCAAAAACTTTTTTGCTATAAAAAGCGTCGCTGGTTTCACACTTGCGTTTTTGTCTGCAGCGTTTTTTGCACAAAAAAACGCATGCGTTTTTTCCCTATATTTAACATTGAAAACGCATGCGGTTTTTTTGTACGCGTTTGGTCGCGTTTTCAAACGCATGCGTTTTTTTTCTGCATGCGTTCATTTTCAGAAATACAACCTGCAGTATTTTCTTGCGTTTTTAAGCACATGCGTTTGTTTGCGTTAAAAACGCATGCATTTAAACACACTGAAAAGCCACCCACCACCATCAAGGTGATAAAGGGATCCAAACCCTAACCCTAACTCTACCCCTAACCTCACCCCTAACCGTTTAATGAACATTTTCTGACAGTCATAGTGCCACGTATTTCAGTGCCACGTATTTCAGTGCCACGTATTTCAGTGCCACGTGTTTCAGTGCCACGTATTTCAGTGCCACGTATCACATATTTCAGTGCCACGTATCACGTATTTCAGTGCCACGTATCACGTATTTCAGTGCCACATATTTTAGTACCACGTATTTCAGTGCCACGTATTTCAGTGCCACGTATTTCAGTGCCACGTATTTCAGTGCCACGTATTTCAGTGCCACGTATTTCAGTGCCACGTATTTCAGTGCCACGTATTTCAGTGCCACGTATCACGTATTTCAGTGCCACGTATTTCAGTGCCACGTATTTCAGTGCCACGTATTTCAGTGCCACGTATTTCAGTGCCACGTATCACGTATTTCAGTGCCACGTGTTTCAGTGCCACGTATTTAAGTGCCACGTATCACGTATTTCAGTGCCACGTATTTCAGTGCCACGTATTTCAGTGCCACGTATCACGTATTTCAGTGCCACGTATTTCAGTGCCACGTATTTCAGTGCCACGTATTTCAGTGCCACGTTTTTCAGTGCCACGTATTTCAGTGCCACGTATTTCAGTGCCACGTATCACATATTTCAGTGCCACGTATTTCAGTGCCACGTATTTCAGTGCCACGTATTTCAGTGCCACGTATTTCAGTGCCACGTATCACGTATTTCAGTGCCACGTGTTTCAGTGCCACGTATTTAAGTGCCACGTATCACGTATTTCAGTGCCACGTATTTCAGTGCCACGTATTTCAGTGCCACGTATTTCAGTGCCACGTATTTCAGTGCCACGTATTTGTCACGTTTAGGGTTAGGGTTAGGGGTAGGGTAAGGGTTAGGGCTAGGGTTGGAGGTAAAGTTAGGGTTGGGGCTAAAGTTAGGGTTGGGGCTAAAGTTAGGGTTAGGGTTTGGATTACATTTACGTTTGGATTAGGGTTGGGATTAGAATTATGGGTGTGTCAGGGCTAGGGGTGTGGTTAGGGTTACCGTTGGGATTAGGGTTAGGGGTGTGTTTGGGTTAGGGTTTCAGGTAGAATTGGGGAGTTTCCACTGTCCAGGCACATCAGGGGCTCTACAAGCGCGACATGGCGTCCAATCTCAATTCCAGCCAATTCTGCGTTGAAAAAGTAAAACAGTGCTCCTTCCCTTCCGAGCTCTCCCGTGCGCCCAAAAAGGGGTTTACCCCAACATATGTGTTATCAGCGTACTCGGGACAAATTGAACAACAACTTCTGGGGTCCAAGTTCTCTTGTTATCCTTAGGAAAATAAAAATTTGGGGGGCTAAAAATCATTTTTGTGGGAAAAAAAAGATGTTTTATTTTCACGGCTCTGCGTTATAAACTGTAGTGAAACACTTGGGGGTTCAAAGTTCTCACAACACATCTAGATAAGTTCCTTGGGAGGTCTAGTTTCCAATATGGGGTCACTTGTGGGGGGTTTGTACTGTTTGGGTACATCAGGGGCTCTGCAAATGCAACGTGACGCCTGCAGACCAATCCATTTAAGGCTGCATTCCAAATGGCGCTCCTTCCCTTCCGAGCTCTGTCATGCACCCAAACAGTGGTTCCCCCCCACATATGGGGTATCAGCGTACTCAGGACAAATTGGACAACAACTTTTGGGGTCTAATTTATCCTGTTACCCTTGTGAAAATACAAAACTGGGGGCTAAAAAATCATTTTTGTGAAAAAAAAAAAGAATTTTTATTTTCACGGCTTTGCGCTATAAACTTTAGTGAAACACTTGGGGGTTCAAAGTTCTCAAAACACATCTAGATAAGTTCTTTGGGAGGTCTAGTTTCCAATATGGGGTCACTTGTGGGGGGTTTGTACTGTTTGGGTACATCAGGGGCTCTGCAAATGCAACGTGACGGCTGCTGACCAATCCATTTAAGTCTGCATTCCAAATGGCGCTCCTTCCCTTCCGAGCTCTGTCATGCGCCCAAACAGTGGTTCCCCCCCACATATGGGGTATCAGCGTACTCAGGACAAATTGGAAAACAAATTTTGGGGTCCAATTTATTCTGTTACCCTTGTAAAAATACAAAGCTGGGTGCTAAAAAATCATTTTTGAGAAAAAAAATAAAAATTATTTTCACGGCTCTGCGTTATAATCTGTAGTGAAACACTTGGGGGTTCAAAGCTCTCAAAACACATCTAGATAAGTTCCTTAGGGGGTCTACTTTCCAAAATGGTGTCACTTGTAGGGAGTTTCAATGTTTAGGCACATCAGGGGCTCTCCAAACGCAACATGGCGTCCCATCTCAATTCCAGTCAATTTTGCATTGAAAAGTCAAATGGCGCTCCTTCCCTTCCAAGCTCTGCCATGCGCCCAAACAATGGTTTACACCCACATATGGGGTATCAGCGTACTCAGGACAAATTGCACAACATTTTTTGGGGTCCAATTTCTTCTCTTACCCTTGGGAAAATAAAAAATTGGGGGCAAAAAGATCATTTTTGTGAAAAAATATGATTTTTTATTTTTACGGCTCTGCATTATAAACTTCTGTGAAGCACTTGGTGGGTCAAAGTGCTCACCACACATCTAGATAAGTTCCTTAGGGGGTCTACTTTCCAAAATGGTGTCACTTGTAGGGAGTTTCAATGTTTAGGCACATCAGGGGCTCTCCAAACGCAACATGGCGTCCCATCTCAATTCCAGTCAATTTTGCATTGAAAAGTCAAATGGCGCTCCTTCCCTTCCAAGCTCTGCCATGCGCCCAAACAATGGTTTACACCCACATATGGGGTATCAGCGTACTCAGGACAAATTGCACAACATTTTTTGGGGTCCAATTTCTTCTCTTACCCTTGGGAAAATAAAAAATTGGGGGCGAAAAGATCATTTTTGTGAAAAAATATGATTTTTTATTTTTACGGCTCTGCATTATAAACTTCTGTGAAGCACTTGGTGGGTCAAAGTGCTCACCACACATCAAGATAAGTTCCTTAGGGGGTCTACTTTCCAAAATGGTGTCACTTGTAGGGGGTTTCAGTGTTTAGGCACATCAGGGGCTCTCCAAACGCAACATGGCGTCCCATCTCAATTCCAGTCAATTTTGCATTGAAAAGTCAAATGGCGCTCCTTCCCTTCCAAGCTCTGCCATGCGCCCAAACAATGGTTTACACCCACATATGGGGTATCAGCGTACTCAGGACAAATTGCACAACATTTTTTGGGGTCCAATTTCTTCTCTTACCCTTGGGAAAATAAAAAATTGGGGGCAAAAAGATCATTTTTGTGAAAAAATATGATTTTTTATTTTTACGGCTCTGCATTATAAACTTCTGTGAAGCACTTGGTGGGTCAAAGTGCTCACCACACATCTAGATAAGTTCCTTAGGGGGTCTACTTTCCAAAATGGTGTCACTTGTAGGGAGTTTCAATGTTTAGGCACATCAGGGGCTCTCCAAACGCAACATGGCGTCCCATCTCAATTCCAGTCAATTTTGCATTGAAAAGTCAAATGGCGCTCCTTCCTTTCCAAGCTCTGCCATGCGCCCAAACAATGGTTTACACCCACATATGGGGTATCAGCGTACTCAGGACAAATTGCACAACATTTTTTGGGGTCCAATTTCTTCTCTTACCCTTGGGAAAATAAAAAATTGGGGGCAAAAAGATCATTTTTGTGAAAAAATATGATTTTTTATTTTTACGGCTCTGCATTATAAACTTCTGTGAAGCACTTGGTGGGTCAAAGTGCTCACCACACATCAAGATAAGTTCCTTAGGGGGTCTACTTTCCAAAATGGTGTCACTTGTAGGGGGTTTCAGTGTTTAGGCACATCAGGGGCTCTCCAAACGCAACATGGCGTCCCATCTCAATTCCAGTCAATTTTGCATTGAAAAGTCAAATGGCGCTCCTTTCCTTCCGAGCTCTGCCATACGCCCAAACAGTGGTTTACCCTCACATATGGGGTATCAGCGTACTCAGGACAAATTGTACAACAACTTTGGGGGTCCATTTTCTCCTGTTACCCTTGGTAAAATAAAACAAATTGGAGCTGAAATAAATTGTGTGTGAAAAAAAGTTAAATGCTCATTTTTATTTAAACATTCAAAAAATTCCTGTGAAACACCTGAAGGGTTAATAAACTTCTTGAATGTGGTTTTGAGCACCTTGAGGGGTGCAGTTTTTAGAATGGTGTCACACTTGAGTATTTTCTATCATATAGACCCCTCAAAATGACTTCAAATGAGATGTGGTCCCTAAAAAAAAATGGTGTTGTAAAAATGAGAAATTGCTGGTCAACTTTTAACCCTTATAACTCCGTCACAAAAAAAAATTTTGGTTCCAAAATTGTACTGATGTAAAGTAGACATGTGGGAAATGTTACTTATTAAGTATTTTGCGTGACATATGTCTGTGATTTAAGGGCATAAAAATTCAAAGTTGGAAAATTGCGAAATTTTCAAAATTTTCGCCAAATATTCGTTTTTTTCACAAATAAATGCAAGTTATATCGAATAAATTTTACCACTAACATGAAGTACAATATGTCACGAGAAAACAATGTCAGAATCGCCAAGATCCGTCAAAGCGTTCCAGAGTTATAGCCTCATAAAGGGACAGTGGTCAGAATTGTAAAAATTGGCCCGGTCATTAACGTGCAAACCACCCTTGGGGGTGAAGGGGCTAGCTATGATTCAACTCCAAATACAGTTTATATTTAAAGTGCTTGCACATAGTATTTTCTATATAAGTAAATAGTCTGTTGACAGTGATCTTATACAAGATAGTACCTACTTAATCAACTTAATAGTGTGCATGCTCAAGCTGATGTAGTGTCTGGAGACCTCAGTAATTCATCCACCTGGCTTTCTATTGTTTCTTTTGGATAAGTGCACACTCAATAGCATCTGAAGGTCATAATCATAGTGTGCAGTATCTTTAATGTAGGACTATGTACTCTTTTATGATATAGATGAGTCATCTCTAGGCCAAGTTAACACAAACAGTATTTGGTCAGTATTTTACATCAGTATTTGTGTAATGGGAGTGGTGGAACCACTGTGTCGGGGATCAAGTATAGCCGGGAGGTGAACCTGACTCTTCACTAGAGCTCCAGATGGAGGGGTTAGAATAAGTTCCCAATGGACTACAGGTGCTACTCCAGGACAGACCTCAGATGCATAGCACCTGACTCCCAAGGGTCAGGTAGCTGGATCGGCTCTGTAGTGGAATACAGCTGATACAGGCAGGCACGGCAGAAATAGAGGAACCACAGATGCATATGGGTTTGGCTCATTTACAGATAGGCACTGGTAGGTGTGGTCTTGTCTGTCTAATATACAGGTGTAGTCGTGTCTGGCTGATATACAGATTGGCATGGCAAATGCAAGTGGATCCAGCTGAAATACAAGACTGACAGGGCAGGTACTAGAACAGGCAGAAAGAAACAAAGCAAGAACCAATAGGTAGAATAGGCACGTGCAGACACAAGTGGAAATAGTGGGTAATAATGGACAGGGACCTGAGAACTAGCAATCATGTTTGGGAAACAGACTAACAGCGTTGTACAAGCACCTCCATGCAGGTGGAGGTGCCTTAAATAATAAGTGTCTCCCAGCCATATTTAGTTTGTCGCTCGCAGCCCCTTTATGAAGGAGGCACTAAGCATAGTGCCTAGAAATCTGGGCACCAAATGCAGTGGAAGAAGGAGGAAGTGTGGGACAGGGGCTGTGGCGGTGAGTGAGTTAGCATCCCTGCCTGGAGAGAGGAGCAGAGTGCCAGGCACCGTCACTCCAATTTGTAAATAAAAACCATGAGTGGTTGAAAAATGCAGACGTGATACAGAATGTGTCTGTTATATTTTTTGTCTAACAAATACAGATGCAAAATACTGACCAAACACTGAATGTGTGAACATAGCCTTAATGAGAACTTTTCAGGTAATAAGGTAGAGCTGCTGCAGAGAGAATTTGTTTTTACTCTTGGTAACTCAAGTTACAAGTAAAATTTTGCAGGATTTCATTCAGGAGTTATTCATATTCCATGTGCAATAGGTCCTGATTTTATATAATCTTAATGTGACAAAAGAAGAGAAAAAGACAAAAAGTTCAAAGAAAACACTAATGCTGTTTGCACAGAGCTTGCACAGGCGTGCATCAGATGTTCCTGCAGCTTCATGATTAGTATGACGCCATGTTAACACTTTCAGTATTTGGTCAGTATTTTACATCAGTATTTGTAAGCCAAAATCATAAGAAAAAACACTCCCTTATTCACCAATGATGTAATCTTTTGCATGCCCAGGACATCCACAGATTCAGTCCTCCAACCTATGGAACATCGGTTGAAGAACAATGCTTCATAGGTCACAACCGGTCATGTCTCACGCTTGATGAGGTCAGTAATTCAGTAGCATGGAGTAACCTATGCTTGCAGTATTGAATTATACTGTAGCTGTCAGCTCCCACGAGATCTGGTGGTTCTGAACACTGGTGACATCTGTAGCTTAACTGCTCAACATAGTCTCCGAGTCTCATAGAGTCTTACAGACTCTGTGTTGTTGCTGTGCTGAAATGGTGGAAATTGCAGGAGTTTTTCTTGTCTTTTTTAATTTAATTTTCTCTTTTTATGTCTTTGAGGTTCCCATTTCAGGTCTACTTCGGATTCCGAGGACTACTTTGGATCATCATGTTTTTTTTTCATTAAATTGGATAATGAGGTGTGGGGAAGTGTTCTTTAAAATAAACTATTTTTTCTGTGTGTGTGTTTTTATTTTTGATTACTGGGTTAGTAATGGGGGTGTCTGATAGATGGTTGTGCATTACTAACTCTTGGGCTTGATGCCAGTGAACATTACAAAGCTGACATCCCGATAAACCATTACTCCATTTTCCACTGCACCAGGGCAATCGGGAAGAGCAAGGCCAAGCACCAGAATTGATGCATCTCGTGTGATGTGCCAATTTGTGGGCAGCTGCAGGCTTGTATTTTTAGGATGAGAAGGGCTGAATAACAAGGGAATTTCCCAGCTGTCTGATTTGCCTTGCCTGGTAAAAGAGGGGGGAACAAGGGAATTTCCCAGCTGTCTGCTTTACCTTGCCTTGTAAAAGAGGGCAGACCCAACATCATTTTTTTAAATTATTTATTTACTTAATTTTTTTAATAAGGATAATCACCCTTCAGTGCGACATGAAAGGCCATAAAGATTAATAGTTTATTTTACAGTTTGTAGGGGCTTGTGACAATGCCTACAGGATATTTATATTCTAAATATCATACATGAACATTGAAAAAGCAAAACATAAAAATCTGTGGCAGAAATTCACCTTTTTTCCCATTTTTCCCCACTTAGAATTTTTTGTCCTGTTTTTCAGTACATTACATAATGAAATTAATAGTTCAATTCAAAATGAAAAATTGTCCCACAATAAAACAAGCCCTCATGTAGCTGCAATGGCATGTGAATGTTTGGGCACCCCTGGTCAAAATTACTGTTATTTTGAACAATTAAGCAAGTTGAAGATGAAATTATCTCTAAAAGAGCTAAAGTTAAAGATGACACATTTCCTTTGTATTTTAGGCAACATATATATTACATTTCATATGTAAATATATACATATATATATATATATATATATATATATATATATATATATATTGTAATTTTTACATTTTAAAAATTGTGAAGATGAAAATGGGAGTTTATGCATCCTTGTAGATTTGTGTGCTCTGATAACGTTGACCAAGTTTTGAGATCTTAACTAGCCTTGTTTTGTTTATGTCTTGTTCACTATCATCATTAGGAAAGAGGCCAGTTGATGCAAATTTCCCAGCTTTATGAAAACCCAGACTCCTCTTATCTTGTGCCAAAAACTGCAACCATGGATTCTTCTAAGCAGCTGCCTATCGCTCTGAAAATCAAATTGATGGTGTCCTACAAAGTAGGAGGACACTATAAGAAGATACCAAATTAGTTCAAAGTTGCCGTTTCCTCAGTTCAAAATGTAATTAAGAAATTGCAGTTAACAGGAACAGTGGATGTCAAGATAAGGTTTGGAAAACCAAGCAACATTTCAGGGAGAGCTGCTCTTAGGATTGCTAGACAGGCATATCAGAACACCAGCTTGACTGCAAAAGACATTAAGAAAAGATTCTGCAGATAGTTAACTTGTGGTACAATTCTTCTACTGTTCAGAGACACCTGCACAAATATAACCTCCATGAAATAGTCATTAGAAAAAAACCTTTCCTGCATCTTTACCACAAAATTCAGCATCAGAAGTATGCAAAAGAAAACCTAAACAAGTCTAATGCATTTTGTAAACAAGTCCTGTGGACCGATGAGGTTAAAATTAAACTCTTTGGCCACAATGATCAAAGGTATGTGTGGAGATTAAAAGGCACAGAATTTTAGAAGAATATCTCACCATTGAGCATGGGTGTGGAGCAGTCATGCTATTATGGTAATATTATGTATGCTTTATGTGTAAGCTAGTGATAGATTTTTCAATACATAACGTGATTTTGTAATTCTCTGGCTACTTTTGACTCTTACTTCTCCTGTTATAAAGCATCGCTTTTTGAGTCTCCATTCGATGTATATGGCATAATATATAACTGATATTTACGTGTTTGTATGCATTGGGGTTGTGTTGCAGCCAATGGCACGGGGAACATTTCAGGTAAGAAGGATTCAATGAAATTTCAGCAAATTCTTGATGCAAACATAATACCATCTGTAAAAAAAGGCTGAAGTTGAAAAGAGAATGGCTTCTAAAAATGCATAATGATTAGTGATGAGCAAATATACTCATTATGCTGGCTAAGAGATGTAAATCATTCAGCTGCGGCAATAAAAATGTAAACTCCGAGCACTAAAAAATACTCGGAGGACACCCGAGCGTGCTCGAGAAAAATCTCGAGTAACGAGTATATTCGCTCATCACTAATAATGATCCAAAACACACATCAAAATCCACAATAGACTACCTCAAAAGGTGCAGGCTGAATTTTTTTTTAATTTTTGCAATGGCCCTGACCATTCCCTGATTTGAAAATCATTGAGAATCTATGACTAGACCTCAATGTAGCAGAGTATGCAAGACGACCTAAGAATCTTACAGAACTGGAGGAATTTTCCAAAGAAGAATGGAAGACTCTTGGCTGGCTACAAAAAATGTTTACAAGCTGTGGTGCTTGCAAAAGGAGGTGCTTTTATTTACAAACCATGCAGGGTGCTCAAACTTTTGCATTAGCTCATTTTCCTTTCTGTAATTTTTAAAATGTAAAAGAGGAAAATATATATATATTGCCTAAAATACATTTGACTTCTTTAACTGTTGGAGATCATTTCATATTCAACTTGCTTAACTGTTCACAATAACAGTTGTTTTGACCAGGGGTGCCAAAACTTTTAGATGCCACTGTAAGTTTATAAGGAATGAATTAAGTTATGCCTCTTGGAAAAAATGAAAATGCAAAAATGAAAATTCACCAGGACTTTAAGGGGTTAAAGTGATGCTTAGATTGAACTGGACTGCATTTGCACATTACAATTGTATTGCATTTTTCCAGCAATTGCAGCAACAACAGATTATTTGTTTTTCCTGGACTTTCCCAAATTCTCTCTACTCGAAACATGGCAAAAAATTGCAATGCAGCCACAACATCATGTGAATGTAGTCTGTGAAAGTAAGCAATGTTTTGATTTCTTGTATAATTTTGATCTAAAGATATATAACTAATAAACACTTGCCAGTATTCTCCTAGAAGAAAGAAACACTTTTTCTTTTCCTTGGCAAAGTAAACATCAAAAAACAAACTGAAAAAAAAACCCTCTTAACTAAAGTGTTTATCAAAGTTTTTATGTGAAGCTTTTATTAAATAAATTTATATGAGATTTTTTTTTAGATGAAGAATCCAGGAAAACTGGCAGTAATCAAGATGTCTTAATTCGTTGACATAAACATACACACAGATTAATGAAGCTTGCAGAGATTCTTTATAAAGGAAAGATTGCTTATCGATCCATATCAAAATTTTCATGTTAATCCCAGTGAAGAGAGAGAGTAGCTGGTATCAGACTTAATAATCTGATTGCTGAGCTGTCCGAGACAATTCTGCACAGGGTGAACTCTAATCAGTCCACGTCTTCTCATTTCAATGTGCTTGCCGTCTCCAGGTCTTTGTCCCTACAAGTCGCTGCTGTCTGGACAGTGATTGAAGATATGATGTAAGCATGTTGACAAATTAAATTTTTACATCTCAGGGGCAATTTGCCAGTTGAACTACCGTTTCTCACATAAATCATATTTTGTTGGCTTATCGATACCATTTCAAAGATATTAATCTGAAAAGAAAGATATACATTTAAAACAAATATAGATCTTTAAAAAAAATCTACTTTTTATTATTATTATTAGAAATTATTTTCCATCTTGGTGTCATTTCAGTTACCGGATAATGTTAAGAACTGTTTGGAATGGAGACAATCATGGATGCTTATAAAGTAAGCAGCAAAGTTCATTTGTAGGCTCAAAAGATTATAATATCATTGTGACTGTACCTCTTATCAGATATCAGAAAAGCCCTTCATTGCTGAACAAGAGGCTGCTTTGCCACATAAAACTAGAATGACAACTGGTTGTATTGCTTAATTAGAAAACGCCTTTATTGCAGCAAAGGTGATGGCATCATCCATATAACTATTATCTGTCAAATAAGAAACATGTATGACTGATTGGCATTTATTTCCTTTGGGTTTAAGTTTGCCAATATATTGATTTAACATGCTTGTTCTTATATCAGATGCTTGGATCAGTCACCTCAGCATGAGATGGAGATAACAGTTTCAATTACAATTCCTTTCAGATCACAAATATATTTTTGTAACATAACTGGAAATGTATCTGATGAAAGCAGGACACATATACATACCTCAATATTTACATATTAACACCAAGAAGGAAAGGGCATAAAGTTATGGAAATCTCAGGATGGATAGGCATGTTAATTATATGCAAATGATGAAAAGATGGAAACAAAATCGTCAAAACTTCTTGACTCAGTTTTGAGTATAAGGGCCACACATTTACACGCCTTGGAATACAAATAAATTATGTTGTTAAAAATTGTCTGAACTGTTGTAGACTGATGAATACACTTCAGAAAAAAAAATCATCAAGATCTGATGCTGGCAGCTGCCTTTGCAACTGTCAATCAATGATGTCCTAGTTGGAAAAGTCATACAAATCCACTGCTAGCAGCTTTCTTTGCAATCGTTGTTTTTAAAAGTTCCAAATGTGCTCAAGGGAGATAAGCCTGTCAGATTTTGCAAGGACATGTAACCAAATGGTGAAAAGCAATTGTTAATGTATAAAGATATAATGTAGGCAGCACTCCAATTAAAGATTTAATAAATGGGGCACCTTATTGACCCATAGCTTTGTGAAGTTTCAGCTCTAGAATAATAGTGAGCCATTCATAAGCATGTTGTCAATACATTGCAGTTATCTACATATTTATAAATAGATAGGGGGCATAATAGACAAATGTAAGAAAATATGATAGGCCAGAATATTTAAATTATGGGAAATACAATTATTTACTAAAACATACATGTCAAATTGACAATTCCCATTTTAAACATGACAATCCAATTTGTGACACCAAATTATAACTTACAGTCTCTAAAGTAAGTTTTAAGGGAAACATAGTTTTGAAAATATCAATATTAAAACATGTGTTATTTAGTATTTAACTCATTTCTACTATGATGAGGTCAATAGTATTTTTAGTTCTTATAATATCTTAATATATATATATATATATATATATATATATATATATATATTATGATTAAGGTGATTTTATATTTGCATGGGACAATGCCAATTGTTAGGGCATTCACATAATATGTTTTATTGAAATGTGGTGTAGGTTTACCTAGTTGAGTGTGAAGTTTGGAAAGATTTATTGAAAAAGAAAGTCTGAGGTGTCTGCAGTATAAAGTTTGAGTAATTAGATTTAATGCATAATTATAGCAGATCAAAATATATACTATACAACAGATAGTGATTAATGGGTACCTTGGAAATGCAGTGTTGTCTTGTAGCATACAAGAACCTTAGGAATACCTCCATTCTAGGTTTTATGTGCCTGGCTTCATGTCATTTTAAAATTCAAGGAAAAGAAATACAAATTACTCAATGAGAAAGCAGCAATGTTGTAATGCAATCACAGCTGCACAGCTAGGTAAACAAAAGAATTTACTACCAACAAACATTTGTTTCAAAACCCTTTCCCTCTAATTAAAAACAGATCTGATTCTCCCAAACAACCAATTATTGAACAGTTTGTCAAGTCATCCTACAAGACAGTCAGTTGCTGCACGTAGAGCAGCTGGAAATTTGTGATCAGCTTTTAATCAAATGTCACTTTTACAAGTACTTACAGCTGATATTATTTTTGAAAGCAATGAATGTATAGGAATAAGACATTTTAATATGTATCATTATTCTACAGCTTAAGTAAATATATGTATTTTTTATTTTGTGTGTTTTATTAACTCTTTGCAGATGTGACTAACATTTATGTCACACATAAGGTGCAGGTGTATGTGCAGGCGCCAGCTGTGTTAAACAGCAAGTGCCTGTCTCTCACAGCTAGTACTGTTTACTTTACCTACATGCTGTTGTCAAATTCTGTAGGATTTAATATATGAGGGTGCATCCATTCTAGCTACCATAGCTCGGCCCCTAGATTAATTGTGGGATGCTGATGAGTTGCCTTGGCAGCTGAGTGCCTGTCGACAGGATCTTCGTACATCTGTGAAGGTCAACCTTTTGCTGAGATTTATAGGAATTTGTCAATTTTTGCTATAAGAAGAAAATGTCCAGCTTCACCGAATCCATGAAAAAAAGGTTTCTTTATTCACAAACTTGTAACATAGAGGATACAAACTTCAGCACAAACCTTATGGGTGTGAATCTCCACGTGTTTCTGGAGACTAAGCTCCCTAAAACATGAACATGGTCATGATTAAGGGAGCTTAGTCTCCAGAAACGCGTTGAGATTCACACCCATATGGTTTGTTCTGAAGTTTGTATCCTCTATGTTATGATGTACAATAACAAATTATATTGTGGAACCGTGTTAGCCAGAAAAATCGATGTGAATACTTTTCTGCCCAATGACGACAAAAGTATTCTGGGAGTGATACCTTTATTGGCTATCCAGAAAATAATATGTTTGCAAGCATTCAGAGCACAGTGGCTCCTTCTTCAGGCAAGATTACAAATAGATTAATAAAAAGAAAGCACAACCTTTAAAGAATATTACAGTAGGACATTTGTTAGGGGGTGGGAAGTGTGATGAGTCCATAGATAAGCCAAGGAAATCAAATTAGGCATTCTCTTACAAATGGAGCTATGCTACAAGTTTGTGAATAAAGAAATCTTTTTTTCATGGATTCGGTGAAGCTGGAGATTTTCTTCTTTTGGATTCTACACGCCTGGACACAGAGGGCCCGTGCTCCCGAAGCTCAGCTTATGCATCACGGGTGAGCTGGTTTATATTTCTTCTCCTCAAAATTTTTTACTATATACTACAATATTGTTGTAATGGATTTTATAGTACAAATTATCAAACTATCACAGATTAAGGAAATAAACAATAAGTGAAAAGTAAAACGACAACAAAAAAAATGTGTGAATCAACTTTCTTTTCCCAATCAAAAATTAAGAACTTAATTAAAAAAAATAAATTATTTGATAAAGTGACATTTTCAAAACTATGATGTTTGAAAATATAAAATTAATTAACCCATATGGAAAATATCATTAAAAGAAAAAAAAGCACTAAAAAGATATTGCTTGTATTCCAAAATAGAACAAATACAAATAGAAATCAGCCATGCAAGTTAACAAGTCCTCACAAGCCCATCAATAAAAAAATAAAAAACTTACAGGTCTGAAAAATAGCTATATTAACCATTTTTATTGTTTACAAACTTTGGAATTTTTTAAAACCACTAAAATATTAAAAAAAACTGTAAAATTGACAATACCTTTATAGTATTGATCTGGAATAATCATGGTGTCAGGTATCTTTCACCCAACAATGAATGGCATAAAATTAGACCCCAGAAAAAATGTCTGCTTTGATTTTTTTTTTACTCCATTTAATCCCACTTAGAATTTTTATTTCTTTGTTTTATTAAATCATATGTTAAAATGAATGGTGTCAATCAAATCCACTCAATAAATTTGTTATTATATAGCTATTTTTACTCAGAAATTAGAAAAATGCTATGGCTTTTAAAAAAAAAGGTGAGGAAAAATAAAAATTCACCAAGTTATGAAAAGGTTAAAAGGAAATCTAATTTATATTGCAAACTATTTTTTTATTAATATTTTTATTGATCTTTTAAATTTTTACGAATCTTGAAAGCTAAATTATTGTGCCAAAGTTTTTTTCTTAATCTGTCAATGTCATATTGCCATAGCTTATAAATTCAAAGAAATTTATAAAGTATGAAGGGTCTATTGTGCCAAGAAAATTATAGTCTGCTGCTAATTCTTATTTTTCATAATAAATTTGCTAGCATAGTGGCTATTATGCAGTGGGTTTGAAAGGTGTCAGTAATCTACCACATTATATTAAAGATACTAGTGCATCAAAATCAGCAAATAATCAAAATCGTAGAACTGGTTTACAACAAATCAGTAGAGATGAGCAGATTCATCAACTGTCATGTCGGACGCTGTTCAGACCAGGTCGTCCGACAGACAGCGGTAATTCCGCTTTTGACCACTATTTGCTCATTGGCGTCTGCTAGATTTTATCTAGCTGTTCCGGGGTTAATTTACCTAATCCTCGGATTGGAAGCTGGGCCATTCCCATGGCCTTTAAATAGTTCTCCTGTTCATTGGGCGTCGCCGATTATAGCTTCTGTCTTGGCGTTGTTATCTCGGTCTGGAGTGGAGAGCTGGTTGTTGGAGATTCGTTGCTGGTGGTGTATTTTCCTCTGTCTTATTTACTCCTTCCTATATTTGTATTTATTTTGCCCTGCACATTTATAGTGTATTCCTGAGTGACTGCGGCGTGGTGTATATTTTCCTTTATCCTTGTCTGTGCTAACTGTGGGTATTGGAATATTACCTCTTCACTGGGTGGTGGGCGGAGGTATCAGCCTAGGGTTAAAACAGGAGAAAGGGTGAGGTTCGAGGCCTGGACATGCACACCATCAGTGTAAACTCCAGGTAGAGAGTCAGTCAGGATTTCCCTAGTCTGAGGGAAACTGCAGGGGCCCGGGTTATTAGCTCTCGCTCACCTAGTCTCCCCATGACATCAACTTTGAGTTGAATTTCCTGAAATTTGTGGCTTCACTCAAATTTGAAACTTTGGAATTAAGGTTTATGTATACCTTAATTTTATAACCTTGGATTCTCTTTAAAAGGCATCACTACTTCCACCCCATGCACAAATGCCCTATTGTACTATCTCTTAAATGTTGTGCTCTTGTTTCAGTAATTCATTTGTAAATCAGCCTGAAGAAGGAGCCTCAGCGTTGTGAGAGCTTGCAAATATTATTTTTCAGGTTTGTTAATAAAGGTATCACTCTTAGAATGCTTTTGCCTTATTAGGCATTAACATTTTCTCAAGAATTTCTTAATTTCAGATGGCTTATACAGATGTAGCAAGTGACAAACAAACATTTGCTTCATAGTAATGGACTAACATTTTGGGACTGGCTACCTATCAGCTTTATACTGTATTAGCCAATATACAAAAATAGTGTTACTTTCCATGACTGGAAACATGGATTGAAAATATTTTTTGGGGGGCCTGCTACATAAGAAAATTAAAAACCTTATCAGGAAACAGTGGGCATATTGAAAATAAGTATGTCAACAGGACCTGAGTTGTTTGTATTATGTAATCAGTCACACACATATTTACAAATAGACAATATACAATCAATACTTTTCACATGTTTGTGCTGCTTTTCTATTTCAATTAATTGGAGTAACTCAAATGAGCAATGCTGCATTATAGTATATATCTATTTATATATATATATATATATATATATATATATATATATATATATATATATATATATATATATATATATATATATGCTACGGTTCAAAAGTTTAGGGTCACCCAGACAATTTTGTGTTTTCCATAAAAACTCATACTTTTATTAATCAAATGAGTTGGCAAATTAATTAAAAATCTAGTCCAGACATTGACAAGGTTTGAAAAAAAGATTTTTATTTGAAATAATAATTTTCTCTTTCAAACTTTGCTTTCGTCAAATAATGCTCCCTTTGCAGCAATTACAGCATTGTAGACCTTTGGCATTCTAGCAGTTAATTTGGTGAGGTAATCTGGAGAAATTTCACCCCATGTTTCCAGAAGCCCCTCCCACAAGTTAGTTTGGCTTGATGGGCACTTTTTGCCTACCATACGGTCAAGCTGCTCCCACAACAGCTCAATGGGGTTGAGATCTGATGACTGCGCTGGCCATTCCATTACAGATAGAATACCAGCTGCCTGCTTCTTCCCTAAATAGCTCTTGCATAATTTGGAGGTGTGCTTTGGGTCATTATCCTGTTGTAGGATTAAATTGGCTCCAATCAAGCTCTGTCCACAGGGTATGACATAGTATTACAAAATGGAGTCATAGCCTTCCTAATTCAAAATCCCTTTTACCTTGTACAAATCTCCCACTTTACCAGCACCAAAGCAACCCCACACCATCACATTACCTCCACCATGCTTGACAGGTGGCATCAGGCAGTCTTCCAGAATCTTTTCAGTTGTTCTGCGTCTCACAAATGTTCTCCTGTGTGATCCAAACACCTCAAACTTGGATTCGTCTGTCCATAACACTTTTTTCAAATCTCCCTCTGTCCAATGTCTGTGTTCTTTTGCCCATATCAATCTTTTCCTTTTATTAGCCAGTCTCAGATATGGCTTTTTCTTTGCCACTCTGCCCTGAAGGCCAGCATCCCGGAGCGCCTCTTCACTGTAGACGGTGACACTGGCATTTTGCGTGTACTATTTAATGAAGCTCCCAGTTGAGGACCTGTGAGACGTCGATTTCTACAGACTCTAATGTACTTGTCTTGTTGCTCAATTGTGCAGCGGGGCCTCCCACTTCTCTTTCTACTCTGGTTAGAGCCTGTTTGTGCTCTCCCCTGAAGAGAGTAGTACACACCGTTGTAGGAAATCTTCAGTTTCTTGGCAATTTCTTGCATGGGATAGCCTTCATTTCTAAGAACAAGAATAGACTGTCAAGTTTCACATGAAAATTCTTTTTTTCAGGCCATTTTGAGAGTTTAATGGAACCAACAAATGTAATATTCCAAATTCTCAACTAGCCCAAAGGAAGGTCAGGTTTATATGTTCTCTAATCCGTCAAACTGTTTTCAGCTGTGCTAACATACTTGCACAAGGGTTTTCAAGGGTATTCTAACCATCCATTAGCCTGCTTACACAGTTAGCAAACACAAACTACCATAAGAACACTGGAGTGATGGTTGTTGAAAATGGGCCTGTATACACTTATGAAGATATTGCATTACAAATCAGACGTTTGCAGCTAAAATAGTCATTTACCACATTAACAATGTATAGAGTGTATTTCTGAATCATTTACTGTTAGCTTCATTAGAAAAACTCAGCTTTTCTTTAAAAAATAAGGACATTTCTAAGTGACCCTAGGAGGAAACAGGTGGCACATTCTCTTCAACGTCCATGTGGGTTTGTTTTCTTCATAAACCATTAAGTCAGCAACAAAAAGGTAAACAGTCTTTATATTATGCCGACACAGTATTAACCCCTTCCCGACATCGGACGTACTATCCCGTCCGATGTCGGGTCCCCTGCTTTGATGTGCGCTCCGGCGGTGAGCGCACATCAAAGTCGCGACATGTCAGCTGTTTTTTACAGCTGACATGTGCGCGCAATAGCGGCGGGTGAAATTGCGATCACCCGCCGCTATTAACTAGTTAAATGCCGCTGTCAAACGCAGACAGCGGCATTTAACTACCGCATCCGGCCGGGCGGCCGGATATGAGCGCATCGCCGACCCCCGTCACATGATCGGGGGTCGGCGATGCTTGTATATTGTAACCATAGAGGTCCTTGAGACCTCTATGGTTACTGATCGCCGGTGGCTGTGAGCGCCACCCTGTGGTCGGCGCTCACAGCACACCTGCATTTTAGCTACATAACAGCGATCTGATGATCGCTGTTATGTAGCAGAGCCGATCGGGCTGTGCCTGCTTCTAGCCTCCCATGGAGGCTATAGAAGCATGGTAAAAGTTAAAAAAAAAAGTTAAAAAAAATGTGAAAAAAATAAAAAAAATATAAAAGTTTAAATCACCCCCCTTTCGCCCCAATCAAAATAAATCAATAAAAAAATAATCAAACCTACACATATTTGGTATCGCTGCATTCAGAATCGCCCGATCTATCAATAAAAAAAAGCATTAACCTGATCGCAAAACGGCGTAACGAGAAAAAAAATCGAAACGCCAGAATTACAGTTTTTTGGTCGCCGTGATTTGCATTAAAATGCAATAACGGGCGATCAAAAGAACGCATCTGCACCGAATTGGTATAGTTAAAAACGCCGTCTCGGCACGTAAAAAATAAGCCCTCAACCGACCCCAGATCATGAAAAATGGAGACGCTACGAGTATCGGAAAATGGCGCAATTTTATTTATTTATTTTTTTGCAAAGTTTGGAATTTTTTTTCACCACTTAGGTGAAAAATAACCTAGTCATGTTAGGTGTCTATGAACTCGTACTGACCTGGAGAATCATAATGGCAGGTCAGTTTTAGCATTTAGTGAACCTAGCAAAAAAAACAAACAAAAAACAAGTGTGGGATTGCACTTTTTTTGCAATTTCACCGCACTTGGAATTTTTTTCCCGTTTTCTAGTACATGCCATGGTAAAACCAATGGTGTCATTCAAAAGTACAACTCGTCCCGCAAAACATAAGCCCTCACATGGCCAAATTGACAGAAAAATAAAAAAGTTATGGCTCTGGGAAGGAGGGGAGTGAAAAACGAAAACGGAAAAACGTAAAATCCCACGGTCATGAAGGGGTTAATTTCTATAGCACATATATCCAGCACTCAGGCTTTATCTGGAGCCACAGACACAGAAAGGCTTCTCCCTCTCAAAACACAGACCACGCTGCAATGTCCAGCCTGGACACATGGAAGTCTGTCCACACTGGCAGACTCCCACTCACTCACATGTGCCAAACACACCTCCACTAGGTAGCCTGTGACCACACCCACAGGTGAGGTAACATCACATGGACTAGTCACATGATCATGACATCACTGCAGGTCCTCAAATTCCTGCAGAAAAAAGGGTACAATTAGCACCCCCACTCAGAGGTGAGGTATATGGGTATCCAGACCCTCCCATCTCTCATAGCTACCCGCAACCCGGACCCAGGTGCACTAAATGACATATTTAGTGCTCATGTGCACTGAAGACAAAATACTCCAGGTTGCATCGCAGGGAGCATCCATCCCTTTGACACATACCTCCCATTAACCATGCGACCACCAGTCACACCACATATTCCACCCTCTGCCTAAAGCCATGGGGCTTGGCACTTTCCATTTCCCTACCAGAGACCCTTCTCGACGGTCAAACCGCCTGTCTAAGTCAGGGCCTGCTACTGAACCCTCTCATAGGCATTCGTCATCCATCTCAGTCACGTCCGTGGATAAAGATGACCCCTTGTCAGACCACGCGCATCCCCGACAGTCAGTATGCAGGCATAATTTCCTTGCACCCATACTTCCTGACTGGTTTGACTCTGTCATTTCATGCACTACAGGGTCTTCTTCTTAGGTCACTAAGCCCTGTGTTAACTGAGGCATCACTGCTTCTACCTCTTCCATCAGGCCACCTTCTATTATCTTTATGGTGGCCATTTCTCCCATGGGTTTTTCTGTCCGGAGAGCAGTCTTTCCATTTATCTCTGTGTCCTCTGTTAGCTTCAGCTTGAGGACTTCCAGTCTTTAGGGAACCTTTTCGTCTCTCTATACCATGAGTTGAAGGTGGCGGCCATCTTCTTTCCATTTCCTGCAGCTCTCTGTTGATCTGTTCCCTCTCACGTCTTAGCTGCTCTATCTGTTTCAGGAATGCCACACGATACTCCAGGGGCATCTGGATATTCCCAAGACTCTCAATGGATCCGACAATGAGGAATGGAACCGTCCCATCTTCACCTACGACCTGGGCTTTGCCATCAGCCGGAATGCTCACTCTCATCACACTGGACCTATTCACCATCTCCTGCTTCACCTTCCCAAATCTTTTGATGACTTTCCTCACCAGACCTCTGGGCACTTGAACGATGTCTTCTACAATACCTTACTGACTTTGAGCTTTCCTAGCACGCTCCAGAGGTCGAGTAGCTTTGGAAATGGAGACTTCCTTCTCCAGCTCATCCACTCTGTGCTCAACCGTTTTTCTCAGGACCCTTTCACGTTCGACTGTCTCTTTAAGCAGCTCTATCTCATGATCCTGCTCTCTTTTGGCCAGCACATGTTGCACCACCAGTTCTTTAATTAGATTTTCACAGGGGCTCTCTTGTCTACCCATACTCTGCCTCTTCAGAGTTCCACCTGTTCCTGATTCCGCCTCTATGTTCTCTGTGGGCTCTCTGTCTGTTCATTCTTAGGAACCTCTCGACTCTTGGTAATGTCAGAGATCTCTATCTCTTCAGCAACAGGTACTCTGGAGCCTTCATCATACTGAGCCATTTCACCCTTTCCGGGCAAGGGCATTGCCGATGTGGGTTTACTACAGGTCTGTTTTAATTCCAGCCCTACCTCTGTGCTGGGATTTGTCAGAGACAAAGTGACCTCCTTATCCAGGACAGTAACCTGATCTGTACCTGACCCTGACTTTTCCTCATCATCCCTCTTCTCAGAGGGTGTAGCCTGTCCCACCTTTCCGCCGACCCCGCGATGAGATTAAAATCTGTCATTTTTATTCGGCTCCCCCTTACTGCACAGTTTTTCCCTTGCGTTTGAGTCACAGTCTGAATAGGAGTCACCCCCTCTCACCCTGTCATCCCGGAACAGCAAGTCCCCACTTAAAGAGGTGTCAGTCCCACACATTCTTCCTGTCACTCGAAACTCTGGACTATCGACCTTATGTGTTGCTATGTCCTTTTTATACACCACACCACCCGGAACCACTACAACCGCCTGTTGTGGTGGGGCTCCCTTAGGGTCATTCCGGCTCCCTTCTGATCAATCAGACACTCCCCTTTCCTCCCACAAGTCCCAAAACCTTTCAAAGTCTTGGCCTAATACTACAGGGAATGGCAAGTCTGGGACTACAGGGACATCATGGCTGGAAATAATAGTGGGCGTCTCAATGATTACCCTGGACACCGGATAATCCCTAGTGACCCAATGAATGCAGTGGACTTCAATATTCCTTCTGGGAATCAGATAGACAGGAAGTGTGATGCTCACCAGGGTTACCAGGCTCCCGAATCCAGAAGTGCAGTCACGCACCCTCCATTGATTTCTACAGAACGGCTCTGTGACATCTTGTCAGATGGAAAGTCAGTACAACATCCCAGACATGCGCTGTTCAAACACTGAACCCGGCAACAGTCCATCGGCACATTTGCCGCCACCCCTTTTTGGGCCACCAGCCCCTTATGGGACTCTGCCCCCTTTTGGGTCACCACCCCTTTAGGGCCATTTTCTCCTTTAGGGCCACCACCCCCTTTAGGGACTCCACCCCCTTCTTGAGTAAACCCCGTGGACTCCCCCACGGCACTCTCAGGCCCCAAGAGTTCCTCACAGCATGGCACCTGCGGTTGCTACTGCAGCTCCTGCTGCAGAACCTCTTGCTGCAACTGCTCTGCATGGCTCTGCAAACCTTCAGATGACTCTACATTGAGGATGTTGACCACATTCGTAACCCCGCCAAGTTACCGCCAGATGCCTTCAGTCTCTGTGGCCCCACCGAGCCACAGCAATTTGAATCAGAGGGAAAAAAAATTCATGGACCCGCCAGTCCACAGCAAACACCTGCACACGTGCTTTATAGGAAAAAAAAAACAGTCTCTCACAGACCCCGGTCAGCATAACACGGACTCCTGTCCATTACACACTCGGCTTTACAGCATGAACACAGTTTCTCACTGACCCCTGTCAGCATAACATGGAACCCTGTCTGTTACCTGTTGGTGTTGGCCACACAGGTTCCCGGATCCCACTTCTCCTCAGAGGTATCCCACAAACAGTTCTCACTGACCCCATTTGCTAAATTCAAAAAAGGTCATTTTTTTCTCATTAATGTACACTCTGCACCCCATCTTGACTGAAAAAAAACAGAAATGTAGAGATTTTTGCAAATTTATTAAAAAAGAAAAAACAAGTTTTTCACACCTGGATTTGGGGATCCTCTGCCATTCTTCCTTGCACATCCTTTCCAGTTCCATCAGGTTGGATGGTGAACCTTGGTGGACAGCCATTTCCAGGTCCCTCTGAAGATGCTCAACTTGGTTTAGGTCAGTGTTTTGACTGGGCCAGAGTTGTTCTGAAGCCACTCCTTTGTTATTTTAGCTGTGTGCTTAGGGTCATTGTCTTGTTGGAAGATGAACCGTTGGCTAAGTCTCAGGTCTAGGGCACTCTGGAAGAGGTTTTCATCCAGGATATCTCTGTACTTGGCCTTATTCATGCCATTTACTTCAATGGCAACCAGTTGTACTGTCCCTGCAGCTGAAAAACACTACCATAGCATGATGTTGCCACCACCATGCTTCACTGTTGGGATTGTATTGAGGAGGTGATGAGCACTGCCTGGTTTTCTCCACACATACCCCTTAGAATTATAACCAAAAAGGTCTATCTTCATCTCATCAGACTAGAAAATCTTATTTCTCATAGTTTCTCATGCGGGCTTTCATATGTCTTGCACTGAGGAGAGGCTTCTGTTCGGGCCACTCTGCCATAAAGGCCCGACTGGTGGAGGGCTGCAGTGGTGACAGTTGACTTTGTGGAACTTTCTCCCATCACCGTACTGCAACTCTTGAGCTCAGCCACAGTGATCTTGGGGTTCTTCTTTAATTCTCTCACCAAGGCTCTTTCCCCAGAATTGCTCTTTTTGGCTGGATGGCCAGGTCTAGGAAGACTTCTGGTGGTCCCAATGTTCTTCCATTTAAGGGTTATGGAGGCCACTGTGCTTTTAGGAATCTTGAGCACTGCAGAAATTCTGTTTTAACCTTTGCCAGATTGTGTCTTGCCACAATTCTGTCTCTAAGCTTCTTGGCCAGTTCCATTGACCTCATGATTCTCATTTGGTCTGACATGCACTGTGAGCTCTGAGGTCTTATATACACAGATGTGTGCCTTTCCAAATCAAGTCCTATCCGTTTAATTAAACACAGCAGGACTTCAATGAAGGAGTAGAACCATCTCAAGGAGGATCACAAGAAAATGGACAGCATGTGATTTAAATTTGAGTGTCTGAGCAAAGGGTCTGAATACTTATGACCATGTGAATTTCAGTTTTTCTTGTTTAATAAATATGCAAATATTTCTACATTTCTGTTTTTTTCAGTCAAGATGGGGTGCAGAGTGTACATTAATGAGAAGAATGAACTTTTTTGAATTTACCAAATGGCTGCAATGATACAAAGAGTGAAAGATTTAAAGGGTCTGAATACTTTCTGTATTCATTGTATATATAATAAAGTAGAGATGAGTGAATAAATTTGATAAGAATCAAATTTGTGAAAAGGTATTCACTGACACCGGAGAACTTCAAAAGTTTGTAATTCAATTGGCACAACTTGGCAAAAATGTTTAACACCATTTCAGACATTTCATAAGATTGCTTTGCACAAAAAGGAAAAAAAAGGGGCATGAACCGCCCTTTCAAAAATCATAAGTTGATCTAAAGCTACTAGGTAGGGTTGAGCGAAACGGGTCGGCCATTTTCAGAAGTCGCCGACTTTTGGCAAAGTCGGGTTTCATGAAACCCGACCTGACCCCTGTGTGGGGTCGGCCATGAGGTCGGCGATCTTCTGAATCTGGTATCGGAATTCTGATACCGAGTTCCGATATGTTTGCGATATCAGAAATCGGTATCGGAATCCACATTTAAGTGTAAAATAAAGAATTCAAATAAAAAATATTGATATACTCACCTCTCCGGAGGCCCCTGGACATCGCCGCTGGTAACCGGCAGCCTTCTTTGCTTAAAATGAGCGCGTTTACAGCCTTCCATGACATCACGGCTTCTGATTGGTCGCGTGCCGCTCATGTGACCGCCACGCGACCAATCACAAGCCGTGACGTAATTCTCAGGTCCTAAATTCCTCATTCTAGGAATTTAGGACCTGAGAATTACGTCACGGCTTGTGATTGGTCGCGTGAGCGGTCACATGGGCAGCCGCGACCAATCACAAGCCGTGACATCATCTAAGGCCCTGAACGCGCTCATTCTTAAGAAGGAAGGCTGCCGGAAAGAAGCAAGGCGCGTCCGAGGGTGAGTATATACCTAATAGGAATATACTCACCCTCGGCTTCTTTCCGGCAGCCTTCCTCCCTAAGAATAAGCGCGTTCAGGGCCTTAGATGACGTCACGGCTTGTGATTGGTCGCGTGGCGGTCACATGAGCGGCACGCGACCAATCAGAAGCCGTGACGTCATGGAAGGCCCTGAATGCGCTCATTTTATGCAAAGAAGGCTGCCGGTTACCAGCGGTGATGTCCAGGGGCCTCCGGACGGGTGAGTATATCAATATTTTTTATTTTGATTCTTTATTTTACACATTAATATGGATCCCAGGGCCTGAAGGAGAGTTTCCTCTCCTTCAGACCCTGGGAACCATAGTATCCCATTGCACTGCATTGGGTTTCGTGTTTCGGCCGACCCCGACTTTTTTATAGGATCGGCCGATTTCGCTCGACCCGACTTTTGAGAAAGTCGGGTTTCGTGAAACCCGACCGGATCCTATAAAAATAAAAGTCGCTCAACCCTACTACTAGGCCAAAATTTATATAACTGAATATGAGGTTTTCAGTTTAACATTCTGATCAGACTGTATGAAGCCCACTGCCACGTCACGGCAAACCTCTCAGTGGGTCCTACCCCCCTAACGGACCAGCACTCCTCCCATTTGGCACAGGTGATTTTAATTAGCAGGAGACTACAAAGCAAGGGGTCTAGCCCAATTTGGCTCTCACTGAAGAGCTGTAGGAAGGTGAGTTTCAGTGCTCCTTTCATTTTGGTGCTGGTGCTGTGTGGCAGCAATTGTTGCCGTTGTTTTGTGCTGGTGGGGTGGTGCGGTCTGGAGTCATGGGGGCTCAGTCTTGCAGCATGGGTGCTGTGGGGCAACAGGCCGTCCGCCCTGCTGGTGCATTGCCGCTGTGGCGGTGGTCGCCGCATGGCTCTGCTCCGTTAGGGTGGTAGGACCCACTACGAGGTTTGCCGTGACGTGGCAGTGGGCTTCATACAGTCTGATCAGAATTGTAATCTGAAAACCTCATATTCAGTTATATAAATTTTTGCCTAGCAGCTTTAGATCAACGTATGATTTTTGGAGGTGCGGTTCATGTTCTTTTTTTTTCTTTTTGTACAAAGCATGTTCTAGTCTCTTTCTTGGACCAGCACTCCTCCCATTTTGCAAAGGTGATTTTAATTAGCAGGAGACTGGAAAGCAAGGGGTCTAGCCCATTTTGGCTCTCACTGAAGAGCTGTAGGAAGGTGAGTTTCAGTGCTCCTTTCAATTTGGTGCTGGTGCTGTGTGGCGGCCATTGTTGCAGTGGCTTTGTGCTCATTGGGTGGTGCGGTCTGGAGTCATGGGGGCTCAGTCTTACAGCATGGGTGCTGTGGGGCAACAGGCTGTCCACCCTGCTGGTGCATAGCCACTGTGGCAGTGGTCGCCACATGGCTATGCTCCATTAGGGCGGTAGGACCCACTATGAGGTTTGCCGTGACATGGCAGTGGGCTTCATACAGTCTGATCAGAATGTTAAACTGAAAATCTCATATTCAGTTATATAAATTTTTGCTTAGCGGCTTTAGATCAACGTATGATTTTTGGAGGTGCGGTTCATGCTCTTTTTTTTCTTTTCATAAGATTGTATTGGCCACAAATGGCTCATGTGATCTCGGACACAGCCAGCAGGCTTTCCTATAGTGCCTTACAGCTATCACATCACATTGTTTAGCATAGCCGATCAGGAGGCACAATCATAGCCTGTATGAAAGCATAGGTAGGAAATGCAGCAGCCACTTTTGGGTAAATCTGGGGAGTGAGAGAAAGTAACAACTAACAACTGTGCAATGGACATAGGAAGAGAAAGTCATAAAACAGTGAACAAATTTTACAGACAGAGTGTCAGCATAGAAATGAAGAATGGTTACTATCAGTTTGCATATGGCCTTATATATAGTGTTAAGTTCACTTTAATGTCACTAAAGCTGCTTTCCATTAGAATTTGATTACCTTCTTTGCTAAAACAGAGGAAAATGTTAAAAGACATAGTTACTGTTATCGTACTGGTGAATCAAGGCTGAAATCCAATGGTCGGAGGAGCAATAGTGGGGTCCAGCAAGAGGTAGTCCTTGTAGGAACAATGGGAGTTGTGGGAAACATTTAGAAGATGAGTGGGAACAGGTTGGTAAGACAGTTCTAGACACATGAACAACAACTGACTAAGTCGCTGGTGTGAGGAGCAATGTTTTGGGTTTCTTGACCATTGAGTGAATTACCTGTATGATGGACTCCTTGCTAGAGATGGGTTGCATCATGCGAAAACAGGAAAACACATATTTAGTAGACGCTTTGCTACAATTATCAGGAGAGCTTTAAACTAGAGCAATATTGGACAGGAAATACATGGCCGGGAAACAAATGGCCAGGAAATATGCAGCCAATGAATTCTTTTGAAATCCCTGCTATCAAAAGTGGAAATAAAGGCAAAACAAACAAATTCTGAATGAAATTAGAGGAGTAAGAGAAACTGACTACAAATTAAAATGTGTCCATACAAATGCACAAAGCATGGGAAATAAATGAGGAAAACTGGAGCTGCTTACACAGGAAGAGAGATATCATGTCATAGGCATCACTGAAACTTGGTGGCGTGATACACATGGCTGGAAAACAAACCTTGAAGGCTACAACTTATTTATTAGACACATGTTGAACATGAAGGGAGGAGATGTTACATTGTATGTTTGGAAAACGTATATCTCCACAGAGATCCAAGCTTCAGAGAATGGTAGCTCTGCATAAACTGTTTGGGTAAGTATACAAGGAGAGTAAACAGAAAGGACACTATTGTAGGTGTTTACTATAGGCAACCTGAACAGACTGAAGATATGGACGAGCTCTTTTTACATCAGATGTCTCTGTTCACAAAAAAGCACAACCTCGTGATCATGGGAGATTTTTACTATCCAGATATTTGTGGGGAATCTCTCTCAGGCAAAAGTAATGGGTCCAGAAAATTCTTATGTTCTCTCACTGACAACTTTATTTTACAAAAGGTAGAAGAGAACAAGAGGATATGCAATATTGGACCTAATTCTTACCAACAGGGGTGATATGGTTGAGGAAATATAGATGGCTGGGAGGCAGCAATCATGCTATCCTCAAACTTTGGATTACAAGAGGAGGAAGACCAGCGATGACTCAGACTTTAAGGTTGAAATTCTGAAAGGCATATTTTAATAGACTCAAAAAGGTCCAATGGCTAAATGTTCTAAAAGACAGAAATGCCCAAGAAGGATGGGAGATTTTGCTAAATTAAATTCTCAATGCACAATCAGTAACAATCCCACAAAGAAGGAAGAATTGGAAGCATTTAAAGAAACCAGGATGGGAACTTAAAAGGTCAAAAGAAATGTATATTAAATGGAAAGATGGGAACATATCTAAAGAAGAACCTAATACTGTTTGCAGGGAATCAAGGGCAAGCGTTAGAAAAGCTGTAGCCAGAATTGAAGTGAGGCATGCAAGGGAGACCAAAAGCAATAAAAAAGGATTTTGGGGGTATGTCAAAAGCAAAAGAAAGGTCAAACATGCTTTAGGATTTTTACAGGATGAAAATGGTGAAATGCTCAAAATAATGTTGAGAAAAACAAACTTTTAAAGTCCTATTTTGCATTTGTGTTCTCTAAGAATGCAATTGTAACATCAACTGATCTTCATGGTGCTATCGAAAAAATTAAAGAATCCACACTATCTATAAACAGAGAGATGGTGAGGGAAAACTTACGCATTGGATGTAAGGACTTGGATAAGAATACAGTAATTAACCAGAGACAGCATGGGTTTGTAGCAAACAAGTTATGCCAGACTAATCTAATTTTCTTCAATGATGGAATCACTGACTGGGTGGATCAGGGAAATGGGGTATATATAGTATGTCTCAACTTAGACAAAGCATTTGATAAAGTATCTCATACCATCCTTTCTGAAAACATAACCAAGTATGGGATTGACAATGATATGGTTAGGTGGATTTATAACTGGCTCAGTGATCGCACTCAAAGAGTGGTAATAAATGATTGCACATCCAATTGGAAGATGGCTTCAAGTGGGGTACCACAAGGCTCTGTCTTGGACCCAGTGTTGTTCAACATTTTTATAAATGATTCTACGTAAAGGAACTGAAGGTGAACTAATAAAATTTGCAGCATATGCAAAGCGAGGCAGGACAGCCAACACTAGGGAAGAACAATGGGCAGCGGCTAAAAGAGTGGTATTTAACAGGGAGAAATGTAAGATTTTACATCTGGGCAAGAAAAATGAAACATTTATCTACAGAATGTGAGCAATTAAACTAAGCAACAGCATGTGTGAAAAAACTTGAGTATACTAGTAGATTACAAACTGCACATGAGTCAACAGTGTGATGCATCAGCAAAAAAAGGCAAACACAGTTCTAGGATGTATTAAAAGGAAGGTGACACCAGTTTTCTTGTAGTTAGTTTTTTTGTGAAATTAAGCTTAAAATAATAATTAAAGTGTATTAAAACAATGTTTGCACTGTTTGCAAACATTTCTATATGAAAAATTTTATATATTTTCTTACAAATATATATATATTTACCACTAGGGGGAGCATTTTCCATTTTAGACCTCAAGCAGCTATAGTAAGACTTACCAGCGTTTCTGTTAGCAGCAAAATTGGGGCAGTAACTGCTGACATCACCGTTTCCCTCACCTTTTGGGTTGTTTAGTATCCGTGGGGCAGAATGAAGAGTAGCATCACAGGGCAGCACCATTTTGTGTGTGACTGCCTTGTGATCTGCCGCCACCAGCAGTTAGGGTACCATCACACAGTGGCACTTTGGTCGCTACGACGGTACGATCCGTGATGTTCCAGCGATATCCATACTATATCGCAGTGTCTGACACGCAGCAGCGATCAGGGACCCTGCTGAGAATCGTACGTCGTAGCAGATCGTTTGGAACTTTCTTTCATCGCTGGATCTCCCGCTGTCATCGCTGGATCGTTGTGTGTGACAGCGATCCAGCGATGCATTCGCTTGTAACCAGGGTAAACATCGGGTTACTAAGCGCAGGGCCACGCTTAGTAACCCGATGTTTACCGTGGTTACCAGCGTAAAAGTAAAAAAAAAAAAACCGTACATACTCACATTCCGGTGTCCTTCAGGTCCCTTGCCGTCTGCTTCCCGCTCTGACTGACTGCCGGCCGGAAAGTGAGAACAGATCACAGCGGCGACATCACCGCTGTGATCTGCTTTCACTTTACGGCGGCACTCAGTCAGTGCGGGAAGCAGACGGCAAGGGACCTGAAGGACACCGGAATGTGAGTATGTACGTTTTTTTTTTTTTTTTACATTTACGCTGGTAACCACGGTAAACATCGGGTTTCTAAGCGCGGCCCTGCGCTTAGTAACCCGATGTTTACCATGGTTACCCGGGACCTCGGCATCGTTGGTCGCTGGAGAGCGGTCTGTGTGACTGCTCGACAGCAACCACACAACGACTTTCCAACGATCACGGCCAGGTCGTATCGCTGGTCGTGATCGTTGGAAAGTTGCAGAGTGTGACAGTACCCTTACTGTCTCTCCTCTCTCCCATCAGTCTCTCTCATCCAGATTACATGATTCTCTCAACCCCCTCCACAATGCCTTGATGTTCACTGCAGACCCACAGCTCCTTATCTTATCTTATGGAGGGATGAATCACAACTCCTGCTGAGCAGCTGACAGCTCCTGTTCCAATAAGGCTACTTTCACACTAGCATCCTGCACTGCACATCACAATGTGTCGTTGTGGAGAAAAAACGCATCCTGCAAAGTTGTCTGCAGGATGCGTTTTTTCTCCATAGACTTTTATTAGCGACTCATTGCGACGCAGTGCCACACGTCGCAACCGTCGTGCAACAGTTGCGTTGTGTTTTGGTGCACCACCGCCACAAAAAAACGTTACATGTAACTTTTTTTGTGCGTCGGGACCGCCATTTTCGACCGCGCATGCGCGGCCGAAACTTGGCCCCCTCCTCCCCGGACCTTACAATGAAGCAGCGGAAGCGTCTTAAGACTGCTTCCGCTGCCAACGTCGGGCATTTTCTTCACAGTATGCGTCAATACGTCGGGCCAATGCAGCGCGATGGCCCCGTACCGACGCTAGTGTGAAAGTAGCCTAATGCTAATGGTACACTGTTCCTCCTTGATGTCTCTGCTATTCTGCCCATACTTTTCTCCTGCATTTTTCTCCCCTCAGCCATCAATCTAGGATCCGTTCTGCTGGACGCAGTGTTGCTTATGTTAGCAGATCCGGGGGCTATATGATCAGCTAAAGTGTGAGATAGTCTACACTGTTCTAATATCCTCAGGGTTGACAGCAGAGTATAGCTTGGAGGATATCCCAATAATAAGACATAAGTTTTAATATAAAATTTAAAACCTGGACACCCAACAAAAAAAAACACAGACAATAACAAAACAGTAAAGTGCTCATGTGAACAAGTACACCAATGAGGACGGACGCTTCACTGTAGCCATTTATTTCTCAGTCTCCTGAGCTGGAAATTGGTGGTCCAAAAGTAAGGGTAGGGGATAGGATATCTTCCCTTTCTTCCCTGCCGTGCCCCTGCAAAACTCCTGTCCTCATAAGGACAGGCCCCAAGTTGACCCTACTATGGACAACCACCATTAAACAATTATATCCAATGTTCTCCTACTCCCTACACTTTTCGTCTCCAATAGCGGGGACTCATCAGGGGAGACAAATAGAAGTCAGTGCCAATAGGCCACTTAAGAAGAAATCCAGCATAAGTCCACACATAATACTGGTGCCACAGTGGATAGGTACCCATGGGTAAGAGTAGCCGTCTGTGTTTACTGCCTATAGTGAATCCTCATTGCCACCCTGTGTGGGTCTTCTTTTTAACTCACGCCCAAATTTGTGATCCACCCACAGCGTGTGATATCACATATAATCATGACCCTCCGTACCTGCATTCACCACCAGTGCAGGTCGGGGGGGTTGGGAAAAGGGGAATATAGAATCAGAAAAACTTACAGCACGTGGCGCCACTGTTCCCACCCAGCTCCCATGCCGAGTGAATGCGCTCCAAGTGTTGGAACGCATACCTACCGGAAGTAGCGACGCCATATTGTGTGCATCACTTCCGTCCAATGCCCATGTCAGATAGTTGCGATCCAAGCTTTGGAATGCACACATACCGGAAGTAGCGATGCCATGTTGTGTGCGTCACTTCCAGTGATGTCAGCCCAGCTATCCCTGATGCGCTCCAAACATTGGAAGGCACAGTTAGCGGAAGTGACCGCATGGTGCTAAATGTGTCACCTCCAGATAAAAACAGCATGACGTATGAAACCTACTATATTTACTGTATATTCGGGGAAATGATTGATTATGTCCCATTAGCAGTAGTGGATAAAGTTTATTAATATTATCATTTGATGTGCCAGACACTATTCCTTGTGAGGAGCACCAGAGCGCTCGATCCAAGGCACACCATACCTATATCAGTATCAGCATGGGCATGAGACCATATACAGTATATACCCACACAAATTGATGTATAAAGGAGCCCCAAACGGGCAAAAGTATCATCCTTATGAGGAAACAGAATATTAAATAACATAAAAGTTGAGTCCAAGAAAAAAGAGTAGTCCCCTATTTAAATACTGGTATTTAGCCCCCAAAATGGAGCCCAGATTAGGTACAGATATGCAGGTCAACTATATGTAGAGAGGGCAGTGGTCCTACTCCTATATGCCCTATTAAACAAATTATGTTTTGTTTCCGTTGGTGGCCCCTTTTACGACAGGCCCATGACATAGAACAGAGACTACCTCTGAGGTGGCCTGACATAGTCAAAAACCATATCTCAAAATATGTCCAAAATATCACAAAAACAAGGGAAAGAATGAGGGGGGGCGTGGGGGAGAGGTTTGGGAGGTGGGGGGAAGTTGGGGGAAGGAAGGATATCAATCGGTAGTGATCAAGCAGAGTTTCTAGACAATAGTGCTCAGAGGTGTTGTAGACTGTTGGTGACCCCACTAGGAAATTAGGTGTACCCCTCATATGGGGACCCCTCACAAAATGCACCCATAGATAAGTTGATCATTTAGTCCCTGGGGATGGCATGTATCCAACATAAATATCCATCTAGCCTCCCTCTGTAGAAGCATTCTGTCAAAGTCACCCCCCTGGTAGGCTCCTGTACCTTATCTATTCCCATGAAGCGCATGACTCCGACATCCCCCCAAGTAGTCCATTAACATGTCTCGCAATGGGGGTGTCCCCCCGATTACGTATGTCCCCCAGGTGTTCGCCTACCCACCTCCTGAATTCTCTGATGGTCTTTCCAATGTATTTATTACCACATTCACAGGTAGCCCTGTAGATGATACCTGTGGTTTTACAATTGATAAACTCTTTTATTGTAAATGTTTCTTATGTGTTTTCATTATAAAACTCTTTCCCCCCGTATGAATCCGCATGCCGTACAGGTGCCACATTTGTAACATCCTGCTGGTCTCTTGGGCAGCCAAGTTTCCTTTTTTGGTGTGCTAAAATGGCTGTGTGCCAGTCTATCAGCCAGGGTTTTACATCTACGGTAGGTGATCTGTGGCTCCTCCCCCAGGATGTCCCTGAGATCCTTGTCCATCCTCAGAATCACCCAGTGTCATTTCAGTATCTGCTTTATAGACGGTGCCCCATTATCAAAGGAACAAATCATTCTCACTCTCTTAGTAGTCTCCCCCTCTCTATTGGAGGGTGTCAGGAGTGTTCCTTTGTTTTGTATATTAGCATATTCGAAGGCTTCCCTCAGTATCCGGTCTGGGTAGCCTCTAGACAAAAACCTCTGCCTAAGATCATCCGCCTTTACCTTGAAATCCCTTTGGTTGAAACAGTTCTGTCTCAGTCTAAGGTATTGACCTTTTGGTATACCCTTTTCAAGGGATAGGGGTGGTAGCTATCCCATCTTAATAATGAGTTGGTTGCAGTGGGCTTCCTATAGATGGTAGTTTGCAGGCAGTCACCCCCTCCGACTTTGTGATCAAGATATCTAGGAAGGGTAGTTTGTCCTCCTGTAACTCAAATGTGAATCTCAGTCCAATCTCATTACAGTTTAAAGATGAAACAAAGTTACAGAAAGCTTCCTTTGTGCCTCTCCACAGTACAAATATGTCATCAATATATCTTGACCTTGAATTCTTCATGGGTTTCTGAAAAGGCAAAGTTATCCCCCCACCAGCCCAGGAACAGGTTAGCGTAGGTTGGTGCACATGGGCTTCCCATGGCGGTGCCCCTGAGCAGGTGGAGGATTTTGCCATCAAAACAAAAGTAGTTGTTATTGAGCACAAAGTCTAGGAGGGTCACAACCAACTCATTATGGGCTGGATATTGACAGTCCCTTGTGCTGAGAAAATGTTGTACCCCCCCGAATCCCACAGTCATGTGGAATTGAGGAGTACAATGCCTCGACATCAATACTTGCCAAGAGGGTACCAGGTTCAAGAGAAATCCCTTCTAGCTCACGGATGAGGTCCATCATGTCCCTAATATAGGAAGGAAGAGGATCTGAGGGCTCCTTGAATATGGCAGCAGAACACTGCCACTACTGTGAATTGTGCAGCCCACAGAGGCATGCTCAGTTCACTGCAGTGACAGTTCTATTACAATAGATAGGGTCGGAGTCCATCTGTTATCTCCTATGACCATGGGGTGCCGTATTATGACACTGAAAGGGTCGTGCTGCTACTGTGAAAGCAAGATGTCAGTCTCCGGTGCCTTTTTTAAACTCCTATAACACACGAAATGTTACAAATGCAATCAAAACTTGGTTATAACAGCATGTTATGCTACATTACATTGATTTATTAATGATCTACAAATGCGGTACCTTCCCTTTAACAGAAGCATAGAGTTTGGAATACGTGAGGTAATTATCCCGCTCTACTCCTCCTTTGTCAGTCCTCATCTGGAATACTGTGTTCAGTTCTGGGCACCAAATTTTAAATAAGATATTGAAAAACTGGAACAAGTTCAGAGTAAAGCTATCAGGATGGGGAGTGGACTGCAAAGTATGTACTACGAGGATCGAAAAATAATCTGGGAATGTTTAGCCTGCAAAAAAAGAAGGCTAATGAGAAACCCACTAGTGGTCAATCTACAGAAGAACAATAGAAGGCCTGGCAGTTACATAGAGTAACTTCTTTGAATGTGCAGAGGCACCATACTGTGATTTGTATAGATTATTCAAGCAGTCAACTTACACATTATTGTTTGAGGTTTATATTAGTAAATATGCCTAATAACATCTAACAAACAGTTAGAGGGGCAAACAGTGGGACAAAATCTAGGCCTCATTACCACCAGAATGTTACTCAGACACATGGGTCCCAGCAGCGTATCCAGTATTAATGAATAGGTCCTTTTTTGTGGCCCCTGTACAATAGTATAGTTTCCCTTTCTGCCTCCTAACAGTAGTAATGTTTACCATTGTGCCCAAATGCAAAAGCAATGCCCCCATCTAGTGCCATTCTATGTATTAGAAAAGTACACTTTTTCTGTCCCCTAACAGTAATAAAGTCTACCCTTTATGCTTCATTACAGTTGTAAAGTCAACAATTTTGGTATCTAACATGCATATACTATTTCCCATTCTGGCACCAATATACTTATAATGTCATCTATTCTGGCTCCCATTTACAAAAAGAAATTGCCTGAGACCTCAGGATAGGTCATCGATATTTGACCAATGGGGGTGTGATACCCGGCACCCCTGCCAATATGCAGTTAATGATGCTGGCGGGGAATGGATGTGCTCAGTTTTGGAGCTGCACAGTTCTGTCAAGAATACTGTGGAGGTGGTCAGGAAGTGTACATCTGCCCCTTATTGAGTTAAAAAGGGGGCTGACATACAGTACAAAACGATGGCTACTATACCATTGAAAGAGCTGTGCTGCGCAACTCTGCAGCTAAGCGCTTCCGGCTGACATTTGCACCAGGAATAGCTGACCAGCAGTGGATATAAGCAGATTAATTTGTCGAGGATCAAATTCAAGTTTGATATTTTTGGTTTCATCCAAATTCAAACATTTTGAGATTCAGTTTGTGGTTTCACAAAAAGAAAACTTTCTCGGCAGCATTTTTCACACTGCTGTAGCATCAGAAAGCAGACTAATGTCATTTTGCATTGCTTTTACAAGCTTTCTGTTATTAACATTTGTAAAAATGTAATAAAAACAAATCAATTTTTTGAAAATTTGGCAAATTCAAGTTTGAAAAGTTCCGCTATCTCTATTTATCAGGAGAGCCAAGTGTAACACCCTCACTGATCAGATAGTGATGCCATCTGTGTAAGTCTCTCATTACCCTTTTAAAATGGTTCCATTTTAGCAATCCATATATTTCATACCCTTCATGGTAAGTAGGATTTTTTACACTTATATGCCTGGCACAGCCGGTGACTGTTTGACAGTAGGTGGTTTTATAGCTGTTACGGGAAGGAAAGCCAGTGACTCTGCACCACAACAGTTGTCAACTTTAGATGCGTCTAAGAGTGCACATCTAGTAGAAAATAGCGCTCTCTCCTCCAGGCCCCAGTGTCGGCCCAGTCGCAGTTGAATCCTCTGTGACTGTGATCATTTCACCCCTGCTAAAAAAAAATCATATTTCACATTGCAAATTCTAAGAGACAAACTGATGTCATATTGTGGTTCAGAAACTGGACATCGACATCTGGCACTAATTAAAGTAAATGACCTTTCATTTTTTTAGAAAACATAGACAAACTGTTTTCATGGTGGTCTACATCCAGTGACAATCAAATGTCAATAGCCAGAAGCATTCTGAAATATTTTTTCCAAGAATGTTAAGATGGAACAGTGCGGGGTTGACATAAGGCTTCATGTAAATTTATAAAGGACGGTAGTTTTGTTGAGGGTCATAAATTTTGAGTTCTTGTGTACCTAATCCCACATGTGTCAGGCAGAGACATAAAGTAAACTTTTGTAATCTAACAATCAACTCATATTGCTTAGATTAAATCTTGAAGTACAATGGAACAAATATTCTAATGTTATGTCTTTTACTGTGATGCACATTTGTAGTGTTTTTGTGTATAATATTTTGTAAAGATTATACCTACCACAGTCTCTTATCCGCACAAAAAACATTTGTAGATATTCTCGTGAATTCATGGTTTTGATTCATCAAAATAAATCTGGATTTTGTTGAGATGCATAAATAAAAACATAGATACACATTACAGTGGAAAATGCAGAGAACACAAATACTTATGTGATATCTTCCAGTCCAATACATTTTATACCCTTGATTATTTTATTCTACTCACACAACTTTATGAGGTTTAGTTATCACCATGTTTTTAGAAATATTTAGCTGTATACAGTTAAAAAGCTTCTGGACATGTATTATACAGTATAAATAGACTTATATAGGGCAGATTTATGATAAAATAGATATGCTTAGCTAGAGATGAATGGATCGTGATACTGCGAATCAACTTACAGTAGAATTTCTTGAAATTCGCAAGTCCCGGCAAATTCAAAAAAGCAAATCGCAAAATAAAAAAAAATTCCTTACACCATTTGAAAGGTCACAGACAGTGTTATTTATTTATTGTTTTCATCTTTTAAAGAAGGACACATCTATTGTTCACCCCTTGACTATACTGCATGCTGTTGCACCTTCTTCCTTTCCAAGTGTGAAGCTTCACGTAGCTACTTATCAATGTAGTATTTTAACCCCTTAACAATTGCCGATACACCTTTTAATGGCGCCAGTTAAAGGTACGTATTCCACAGCGCCGCTTTTTAATGGTGCTGTGAAATCAAGCTGTAGTGCCCCAGAGCATCGGAAATTCTCTTGAGCCTCAGCTAACGAGGGTAGCTGAGACCCCAGAGAACATGATCTGGGACAGTTTTTAACGACCCCAGTGTTGCGATCACCGTTATTCATGGAATAATTGCGACCACAAAAAAAAGTCCAATTTCCCATTTAATTTCTCTTTTCTCTGATATGATCTGGCACATCATAAGAGAGAGAAATGGGGTCCCCTGAGCCTCCCCGGTACCTTCAGTGTCTCTGGACCCTTGTACATGCCCCGTTATTGTCCTCCGGCCATCAGCATCTCTTCTGGGAACAAAATGTCAGGGGCATGCGCAGTGCACCTGCTGAGATCTGATTGTCGGCACCCAGAAACAATAGAACATTTTTGACAGTGGCATTTAAATTGCACTTCCAGCAATTGCGCCGGAAATATGCACCCCGGTGACCTGCGTCACGTTATTGCAGGTCACCGGTGTGTTGGCATGACAACCCGAGGTCTCCTGGAGACCACAATGGTTGTCACTGACAGATTGTTGTGAGTGCACCCAGTGGTCGGCAGTCATAATAAGTCAGCAATTCTACTACATAAAGGTGATCTAACCATCGCCTCTATGTAGCAGAGCCGATCGAGCTGTGCCAGCTTCTAGTCTCCTAGACTATTGAAGGATGGCAAAAGTAAAATAAAATGTTTTTAAAAATATAAAAAAAATAAAAAAATATAAAAGTTCAAATCACCCCCCTTTTGCACAATTCAAAATAAAACAATAAAAGTAAAATCAAACCTACACATATTTGGTATCATCGAGTTCATAATTGCCTGATCTATCCTGATTTTTAAACGGCATAGTGTGAAAAAAGTCAAAACGCCAAAATTAAATTTTTTTGGTCACCGTGACATTGCATTAAAATGCAATAAGGGGCGATTAAAGATCGTATCTGCACCAAAGTGGTCTCATTAAAAACGTCAGCTCGACATGCAAAAATAAGCCCCCACCTAACCCGAGATCACAAAAAATGGAGACACTACGAGTATTGGAAAATGGCGCAACTTTTTTTTTTTTTTACAAAGTTTGGAATTTTTTTTACCACTTGGATAAAAAAGAACCTAGATATGTTTGGTGTCTATGAACTCGTAATGACCTGGAGAACAACTCGTCCCACAAAAAACAAGCCCTCACATGACCATATTGACAGAAAAATTAAATAGTTATGGCTTTGGGAAGAAGGGGAGCGAAAAACAAAAGCGCAAAACAGAAAAAAGCTCTGGGGGTGAAGGGGTTAATTTTTTTTACAACTAGCATGAAGTACAATATGTCATGAAAAAACAATCTCAGAATCAGTGGGATACGTTGAAGCATTCCAGAGCTATAACTTCATAAATTGACAGTAGTCAGAATTGTAAAAATTTGCTTGGTCATTAAATATCAAATTGGCTCTGTCACTACGGTGTAAGGTTATGCTGCATTTTGTTTTATTTTTTTCCCATAAATAAGTAGAACACATGAAATTAAGAAACTTTATAACATATTGTTTTGATGAAATTCACTTTTTTCTCAGGATAACTCAGTCTCAATATTCTCTGTTCACAGGTTTTATCTGTCTTCAGTGAATATAAGAAAAATAGATTGGAGGCAGCACTCCAATGGAAATCAACGAATCTGTATCTGTGTAAAAAAAAGTTCTCTTTTTCACTGATTTCCTTTGAATTGAAGCTTGCAGTGAATTTTTTTGTACATTTGGAGGCTTCTTCGCTGGTTGCTTGCGGCTATTGTACCCACAACATTAGGACTGTTATATAGTTGTTGTATAGTCAAAAGGTAATTAAAAATGGATATTATAGAGTCAAACATATCCCATGTGATAAACTCCTTATTCCATCCAACAGCAACAAGAAAGGAGATTTCAAGACAAGATTCATTACCACCTTCAATTGTGAGTGGCACACAATCCATCAAAGCTTAACAAAATATTGGCCAGTGCTTAAAACAGACCCCATACTGAATACAGAAATCTCAGAGACATCCCTTTTGACAGCCAGAAGGGGCAAAAATCTCAAGGATCATTTGGTGAGAAGCCACTATGTGGCTTCCATAAAAACTAGTGAGGAGCGAATAGCATGCTCGGGTGATCTCCGAGTATTTTGTAGTGTTCGGACATTTAGTTTTCGTCGCATCAGCTGCATGATTTACGGCTGCTGGACCGCCTGAATACATGTAGGAATTCCCTAACAAACAGGCATTCCTCACATGTATTCAGCCTGGCTAGCAGCTGTAAATCATGCAGCTGAGGGACAAAAACTAAATTTCCCGGCACCAACAAATACTCAGAGACCCGAGCAACAATGCTATTCGCTCATGTAACACCCCAGGTAACCGGTTGTTACAGTGGTATTGCATTCCTCACGGGGAGGGTGATGCCATGCTTGGAAGCGAGGAAGGATCCCTTTAACAGGTAACCAGTACATACAACACTGTTCTGCCTGCAGGCCAGAAGGGGGAGCTCAAGACCCGGATTCAGGGGAACTTCCCTATATATTCTGGCTGGAGGAGGAGTTAGTTCAGTCTGTGAGGCATGAGTCTGTCAGAGGCACAGAAAAGAGAGGAAGTAGACAGAGAGAGTCTGAGAGAGGAAAGCTGGGGCCGTGCAGATGAGTGGTTCTGCAGCTCCTGGATGGAAAGAGATACAGAGCAGTCTGTAGGAAACTGAAAGGGGAGGAGAAGCACAGGAGAAGTAAAGTGCTGGAGAGAAGCTAAGACTGAGCTTCCTCCACACTGAAGTGCAAGAAACTGGTAGCCGGAGACAGAGGTTGTAGGGGTAACTGTATGCCCCCAAGCAGAAACTGACGGACAGGAGATTGCAGGTCGCATGTCCCCCTTTAACACCCAAAGGCACAGCAGCACATAGAGCCCGGAGGCATACTGAGAGACACCTGTAAAAAGGCTTGTGCTGCCTACTAAAAGGGACAGAAAGGAAGTGAGGACCTTGTGTGAGGCCTAAGGCAGCCAGGGACTACAACACAGCGCAGAGAGGAAGGCTTCCAACCCCACCTGGATAGGGGGATTCCTGAATCGCTTCCAAGCTGGCTGGACCACACCAGCACCTGTGATCCTTACCCTGGACTGTGGCTACCTTATACCAGTAAAACGGCAAAGAGACTGCAACCTTGTGTCCTCTAGTTCTTTCTGGCACTATATTATCATTATCTACTACACCGGGAACCCTGGTGACCCAGCTTCATCTGTAAGAAGCCATACCATCCCTGCTGCCATAACATCACCCCAGTGGACCCCTTTAAGCAGTGTCGGTCATCCCTGACCGAATACCACAGGTGGCGTCACAATCAAACTTTTCATTTGTATTTATTTTGCCCTGCACATTAATAGTGTATTCCTGAGTGACTGTGGCGTGGTGTATATTTTCCTTAATCCTTGTCTGTGCTAACTGTGGGTATTGGTGTATTACCTCTTCACTGGGTGGCTCGGAGGTTTCAGCCTAGGGTTGAAACAGGAGACAGGGTGAGGTTCGAGGCCTGGACATGCACACCATCAGTGTAAACTCCAGGTAAAGGGTCAGTCAGGATTTCCCTAGTATGAGGGAAATTGCAGGGGCCCGGGTTATTAGCTCTCGCTCACCTAGTTCCCCCGGGACATTATAATCGGCCCAACAACAAAAAAGAAAAAAAAAAAAAAGGGTTTCTTTTTTTTTCTTTTGTCATGGATCCCATGACTTCCATAACCCGCCAGTTGGAGGCGCTGTCCCTACAAGTCACTGAGTTGAGGGGGGCAGTTCAGCAACAGGGACTAGCAGTATCTAATGTGCAAGCTGGAGCTACAGGAAGAGTTCCTGAGCCTAAATTCCCTTTGCCTGAAAAATTTGCTGGGGAACGCAGTAAATTTGTTTCTTTTCATGAAGCTTGCAAACTGTATTTCCGTATGCGCCCGATCTCCTCGGGTAATGAGGCTCAGAGTGTGGGCCTGGTGTTGTCATTGTTAAGCGGGGATCCCCAAGCATGGACGTTTTCTTTGCCATCTGATTCTGCTGCATTTGACTCTGTGGAGAGTTTTTTTTCCTCTCTTGGAAAAATCTACGATGAACCTGACAGAATGGCTCTAGCAGAATCAGGATTACTGTTCTGAATTTCATCGCTGGGCGATCGATACACAAAGGAATGATCCAGCATTGCGGAGTCAGTTTATTCATGGGGTTTCTGGAAGGTTTAAAAAAGCTCTTCTGATGTACGAGACTCCTGCTTCTCTAGATTCCGCTATGAGTCTAGTTGTCCGTATTGATCGCCGTTTGCGTCAGGGGGAGCATGAGACGCCGCCTATGGGAGAGGGTTTAGGTTCACGTGAGGTTGCTGCAGGTGAGCCCACGGAGCCTATGCAAATCGCAGGGGTGTCACAAGTGATGCGTTGAGCCCCTGAGCTCAGGAAGCAGGGAGCCTGTTTTTACTGTGGTAAAACTGGTCATATTATTAACATCTGTCCTCTGCTGTCTAAGAAAAATGCAACGGCGGAAAACTTCTAAGCTCAGAGGGTGTGGAGGAGACCAATCTGTGCTTATGTATATCCTCCATGGTGGTTTCTCAATGCATGCTCCCTGCTAAGGTTTTTATCACTTGCAGTGAGCTGCCAATTACTGTTTTTGTGGATAGTGGTTCAGCCACAAATCTCATTGATGAGGAGTTTGCGCGCACAGCAGGTTTTAGGACTGAAAAACTGTCTCATCCTATCCGAGTGGTCACCATCAATGCTGCTCCTCTCTCTCAGGGGGAGATTACTGAATTTGTGGCTGAGGTGAAACTCCACATTGGGGTTCTACATTCCGAGCGGGTTACATGTAAGGTGCTCAGGAATCTTCCTGCTCAGGTGGTTTTGGGTTTTCCTTGGTTGTCCATGCACAACCCGGTAATTGACTGGAAAACTCAGGACATGATTCAGTGGAGCGAATTCTGCCATGAGAATTGCCTGGCCACATGTGTGGCAGCGGTGACTTCAAGTGTACCGGAGTCACTTCTGGATTTTGTGGATGTGTTCTCTGAAAAGGGTTGTTTAGAGTTGCCACCACATCGTCCCTATGACTGTTCTATCAGGTTTAAACCAGGGGCCAAGTTGCCTAAAGCAAGGATGTTTAACATCTCAGGTCCGGAGAGACAAGCGTTAAAAGATTATATTGCTGAAAGAGTGAGCAAAAGTCATCCTCACCGGTGGCAGCAGGGTTCTTCTTTGTGAATTAGAAAGATGGTGGATTACGCCCGTGTTTGGATTTCAGGGAGTTGAACCAGATTACGGTTCGTGATCCATACCCGATCCACTGATACCAGATTTGTTCAACCAGGTGGCAGGTGCTAAGTGGTTTACCAAGCTTGACCTCAGGGGGGCATACAACCTCATAAGAGTCCGTCAAGTTGATGAGTGGAAGATGGCTTTTAATACCCCTGAGGTTCATTTTGAAAATTTGGTGATGCCTTTTGAGTTGACTAACGCACCTGCAGTGTTCCAACATTTCATCAATGATGTGTTCTCGCATGTTTTGGGGAAATTCGTTATCGTGTACCTAGATGACATCCTCATATATTCTTGCGACCGTGATGCTCATTTAAATCATGTCAGGCAGGTGTTACAGCTTCTCAGAGAGAATAAGCTGTATGCTAAACTTGAGAAATGTGTATTTTCTGTTCAAGAGTTGCCTTTCTTGGGTTATATTGTGTCTGCTTCTGATTTTAAAATGGACGCCGCTAAGGTGCAGGCGGTGCTGCATTGGGAACGTCCTGATAACCTGAAAGCACTTCAGCGGTTCCTTGGGTTTTCTAACTACTATAGGAAATTTATCAAGGATTTTTCCATCATTGTTAAACCGCTAACTGACATGACTAAAAAGGGTACCAATTTCTCCGTTTGGCCTGAGGCTGCTGTGCGCGCATTTGAATTCCTTAAGAACAGTTTTGTTTCAGCCCCCATTCTTGTGCAGCCAGATGTATCAAAACCCTTTGTTGTGGAAATCGATGCGTCTGAGGTTGGTGTGGGGGCGGTACTATCTCAAGGCTCATCTTTGAGTGGTTTGTGTCCGTGCGCCTATTTCTCCAAGAAACTGTCGTCCACCGAACGTAACTACGATATCGGCAACAGGGAGTTGTTGGCAATCAAGTTGGCCTTTGAGGAATGGCGACACTTCTTGGAGGGGTCGGTATATCAGGTTACTGTTATTACCGATCATAAGAATCTGCTGTATTTGGAGTCAGCCAAGCGTCTGTCCCCCAGGCAGGCTCGCTGGGCATTGTTTTTCACGCAGTTCAATTTTGTTTTCACTTACAGACCGGGGTCTAAAAACGCTAAGGCGGATGCTCTGTCCAGGTGTTTTCCGGGGGGTGAACCTCGGGAAGATCCAGTACCCATCCTCCAAAAGGGTGTTGTGGTTTCAGCTCTCACTACCGAGGTTGAGGCTGAGATTGCTGAGGCTCAGGAGGAGGTACCATCTGAGCTTCCCATCAACAAATCTTTTGTACCGCTTCATCTCCGCTTAAAGGTTTTGGCGGAGCATCATGATGCTGTCCTGGCTGGCCACCCAGGGGTTAGAGGTACCTTGGAGTTGGTGTCACGTCGGTTTTGGTGGCCCAAGATCTGACAGGACATGGTCTCATACGTGTCAGCTTGTACCACGTGCGCTAGGGCTAAGACGCCCCGCTCCCATCCTGTTGGCACACTACTTCCTCTTGAAGTACCTAGTAAGCCATGGACGGAAATCTCCAAGGATTTCATCACTGATTTGCCCTCATCAGCTGGGAACACGGTCATCTTGGTGATTGTTGATCGGTTTTCTAAAATGTCGCACTTTGTGTCTCTGCTTTCGTTGCCTAACGCTAAGACTCTGGCTCAGGTATTTGTGCAGGAGGTGGTCAGACTTCATGGGGTTCTGTCTGACATCGTGTCTGATAGGGGGTTTCAGTTTGTGGCAAAATTTTGGAAAGCATTTTTGCTCACGGCTAGGGATCAAGTTGTCTCATTCTTCGGCGTTCCATCCTCAGTCAAACGGTCAGACTGAGCGTATGAACCAAAATTTGGAACAGTACCTACGCTGCTTTGTCTCTGATAACCAGGCAGAGTGGTCTACTTTCTTCCTTTGGCTGAGTTTGCCATCAATAATCACCGCCAGGAGTCGTCTGGGTAGTCTCCGTTTTTTTGTGTTTACGGGCTACATCCTCAATTTTGTACCTTGAGTCAGAGGGGCTCTTCCGGCATTCCGGAGGAGGATCAGTTAGGAGCACAATTGTCATCAGTCTGGAGGAGAGTTAAACAGCGCCTGTTGAGTGTGGGTGCTAGGTACAAACGTGTGGCTGACAGTAGGCGTGTGCCAGGTCCGGACCTGAGTGTGGATGACTGGGTGTGGTTATCCACAAAAAACATAAGACTCAAAATACCATCCCTTAAATTGGGTCCACGGTTTATTGGTCCATTTAGGGTCACCGCCGTTATTAACCCAGTAGCGTACCGATTGGAGCTCCCTACGGTGTATAAGATACACAACGTGTTCCACAGGTCTCTTCTATAGAAGGTGGTGGGTTCTGTGGACGCGGCGCCTATGCCACCTCCAGTCTTGGTGGATGGTAATTTGGAGTTTGAAGTCTCCAAGGTGGTTGACTCTCGTGTAGTGCATCGCACTTTACAGTACTTGGTGCACTGGCATGGTTATGGGCCTGAGGAGAGGTCCTGGGTACCAGCCTCGGATATTCATGCGGATCGGCTGGTCAGGTTTTTTCATCGTCGCCATCCAGACAAGCTGGGTCCTATAAGCCGTGAGGGCCCTGGGGTCCCTCGTAGAAGGCGGGGTACTGTCATGTCAGACGCTGTTCAGACCAGGTTGTTCAACAGACAGCGGTAATTCCGCTTTTGACCACTATTTGCTCATTGACGTCGGCTAGATTTTATCTAGCTGTTCCGGGGTTAATTTACCTGATCCTCGGATTGGAAGCTGGGCCATGCCCATTGCCTTTAAATAGTTCTCCTGATCATTGGGTGTCGCCGATTATAGCTTCTGTCTTGTGCGTTGTTATCTCGGTCTGGAGTGGAGAGCTGGTTGTTGGAGATTCGTTGCTGGTGGTGTATTTTCCTTAGTCTTATTTACTCCTTCCTATATTTGTATTTATTTTGCCCTGCACATTAATAGTGTATTCCTGAGTGACTGCGGCGTGGTGTATATTTTCCTTTATCCTTGTCTGTGCTAACTGTGGGTATTGGTGTATTACCTCTTCACTGGGTGGTGGGTGGAGGTTTCAGCCTAGGGTCGAAACAGGAGACAGGGTGAGGTTCGAGGCCTGGACATGCACACCATCAGTGTAAACTCCAGGTAGAGGGTCAGTCAGGATTTCCCTAGTCTGAGGGAAATTGCAGGGGCCCGGGTTATTAGCTCTCGCTCACCTAGTTCCCCCGTGACACCTTATTTCCCATTTACTTCAACTCCTTTGACTGGGTCCCTGCCACCGTCACCACACCCCTTTAAAAACCGGCCCAGTTCTGAGTACTCCAGGGTCCTAGCGGGACCACTCATCACTAATAAAAAACCATTGCAAAAAAACAGAGTTGGGGTTGTTTCCCATGCAAAAATTGCCAGGCATGTACCGTATTTTCCGGCATATAAGACGACTGGGCATATAAGACGACCCCCCAACTTTTCCAGTTAAAATATGAAATCTTCTTAAAAGTCGGGGGTCTTCTTATATGCCGTATGTCATCTTATTGGGCCGGCGACTAATGTGCCTTTTGGGGTGGGGAGTGGTCCCGATGATGAAGAGGGGGCGTCTCACAGGAAAGTGTGAGTGGAGTAGCCCCCTATTACCTCATTGCGGTAGCATAGGGTCTCTGTGCTGGGAGCGGCAGATCCTCTTCGTGCTGTGGGGCGGTGCATCTTCTTGCAGCGTCGGGACTCCTCCAGCATCTCCTCAAGGCCCAGAGGCACCGGCAGCTCCATTGCTACGATGCGGCGGCCTCCGGGAAAATGGCTGCTGGGGCGGCGCATGCTCAGATTCAGATCTCGTCTCCCGAGATCTCGGGACAAGATCTGAATCTGAGCATGCGCCGCCCCCAGCGGCCATTTTCCCGGAGGCCACTGCATCGCAGCAATGGAGCTGCCGGTGCCTCCGGGCCTTGAGGAGATGCTGGAGGAGTCCCGGCGCTGCAAGAAGATGCACCACCCCCCAGCACAGAAACCGTATGCTACCGCAATGAGGAGCCGCCGCTCCCCAGCACAGAGACCCCCACGCTGCCGCAATGAGGTAACGGGGCTACTCCACTCACACTTTCCTGTGAGATGCCCCCTCTCTTCGTCATCGGGACCACTCCCCCCCACCCACCATATGCACATTTGTCTGTACCCGGCGTATAAGACGACCCCCGACTTTTAAGAAGATTTTGAGGGGTTAAAAAGTAATCTTATACGCCGGAAAATATGGTAACCACAATAATATCAAACGAGCTAATGCACAATTCACAATTATATTTATATTTTGTGCACCACTTCTTATGTTATCTAATGTGCCCATTGCGCCTGTTCTAAAATATATGTAGGCCTAAGTCCAGAGAGTTGCATATCAGAACAAGGGAGCACAGTAGGCACATTCTTGCAGCAGGAGAGGTGGATGATCCTTCGCTACTAAAAACATTACCCAAACACTTCAGACAATATCACAATTCTGATCCCTGGGGCCTCCAGGTCAGAGGCATTGACAGAGTATATGGTGGCATTTGAGGAGGAAACCTGAAACAAACCCTGGGGCAATTAGAAACCAGGTGGATTCTTGATTTGGGCACTATGTCCCCTGTTGGACTTAATGAGAAACTAAGTTTTGCTCCATTTTTATAGTCTCTGCTATTTCAATTTGTGTGTCTCTTTGTCTTTGTATTCATTTTATTCTTTGTCCTATTCTAGTAGTTTACTCATACTCCTTGTCTTTGCGGTGCCTTGTGTCAGTGTCCAGGAACTTTGGGACCCCATGATCAGTCAGGCATCAGTATTTGAGCAGGGGGACTCCTTTACTGTGCTGTGAAGACTTAATTGAATATGCTAATGATTTTTTCCTATCTAATTTGGGACCCTTTAATCAGAGGACTTTGTGTACTAAATGATTTTATGTTTCATATTACTGATTATTGTCTAAATTTCATTTACCCTTTGTTTCTGGTTTCCACTGTACTGGCCCTTTTACTTACACCTGGTTCTTAGGACAATTATGTCCCCTACACTTAGCAATTTGCACTTTATTTATATTTTTCACGCTATACATTTTATTCAAATTTACTTTATATATAGATATGTGTTAAGTGATGCATTTCAGCTGCTTTAAATTGGATTATTATTCACATTACACTGTGTGCAGAATTATTAGGCAAGTTGCATTTTAGAGGATTATTTTTATTATTGATCAACAACTATGTTTTTAATCAACCCAAAAGACTCATAAATATCAAAGCTTAATATTTTTGGAAGTTGGAGTGTTTTTTTTTAGATTTTGCTATCTTAGGAGGTTATCTGTTTGTGCAGGTAACTATTACTGTGCAGAATTATTAGGCAACTTAATAAAAAACAAATATATTCCCATCTCACTTGTTTATTTTCACCAGGTAAATCAATATAACTGCACAAAAGTTAGAAATAAATATTTCTGACATGCAAAAACAAAACCCCAAAAAATTATTGACCAATATAGCCTCCTTTCTTTATGATGACACTCAACAGCCTTCCATCCATAGATTCTGTCAGTTGCATGATCTGTTTACGATCAACATTGCGTGCAGCAGCCACCACAGCCTCCCAGACACTGTTCCGAGATGTGTACTGTTTTCCCTCCCTGTAGAAATCACATTTTATGAGGGACCTCAGGTTCTCTATGGGGTTCAGATCAGGTGAACAAGGCTTTGCTGGCCAGCCACGCTGTGGAGCAGTTGGAAGCATGTTATGGACCATTGTCCTGCATGAAAATCATGTTTTTCTTGAACGATACCGACTTTTTCCTGTACCACTGCTTGAAGAAGTTGTCTTCCAGAAACTGGCAGTAGGTCTGGGAGTAAAGCTTCACTCCATCCTCAACCTGAAAAGGTCCTAGAAGTTTATCTTTGATTATACCAGCCCATATCAGTACCCCACCTCCACCTTGCTGGCGTCTGAGTCAGAGTGGAGCTCTCTGCCCTTTACTGATCCAGCCTCTGGCCCATCTGTCTGGCCCAACAAGAATCACTCTCATTTCATCAGTCCATAAAACCTTTGAAAAGTCAGTCTTAAGATATTTCTTGGCCTAGTCTTGACATTTTATCTTATGTTTCTTGTTCAAAGGTGGTCATTTTTCAGCCTTCCTTACCTTGGCCATGTCCCTGAGTATCGCACACCTTGTGCTTTTGTTACTCCAGTAACGTTGCAGCTCTGAAATATGGCAAAACTGGTGGCAAATGGCATCTTGGCAGCTTCACGCTTGATTTTCCTCAATTCATGGGCAGTTATTTTGCGCCTTTTTTGCCCAACACGCTTCTCGCGATCCTGTTGGCTATTTGTCATGAAATGCTTGATTGGTCGGTGATCACGCTTCAAAAGTTTGGCAATTTCAAGACTGCTGCATCCCTCCGCAAGACATCTCACAATTTTTGACTTTTCAGAGCCCGTCAAATTTCCCTTCTGACCCATTTTGGCAAAGGAAAGGAAATTGCCTAATAATTACGCACACCTTATATAGGGTTTTGATGTCATTAGACAACACCCCTCATTACAGATTATTTTATATGGCACCAGACAAATTATATTGTACCCATGTAGGTATGATAACTCATCAATAAATTACTTTTCAGGAGAAAAATGAGTCAAAAGAATTACCAACAACATATAATTAAACCAAACAAATATTTTTATTTAGTAACAAAGAACATAACCATTTTTAAGTTACACGGGTCTCAAGCAGTATTTTGTGAATCACACCTCAGGGGAAGCGACACTACGAGTACGCGAAACGCGCGTTGGGGTTAATTTGACGCAGGTCGGAATGTGACTGGGACTAAACTATGGGTAATTATTGCCGCTGTCTAATTGTATATATGTAGGAACTATGAGCACATTATATATAGGTGTCGCTGTTGTGTGAGTAAGATGAACTGCATTTGCAGCCCATTACACAGTAATGTAGAGCGGAGATATCACCTGGTATATTTTGGAAAATAGAGTAAATGTGTTCATTGTTTCAGTCCCGCACATTCCTTTCTGGGTCATGTTTAACACTTTTAGGTGTGATTCACAAAATACTGCTTGAGACCCGTGTAACTTAAAAATGGTTATGTTCTTTGTTACTAAATAAAAATATTTGTTTGGTTTAATTATATGTTGTTGGTAATTCTTTTGACTCATTTTTCTCCTGAAAAGTACCCCTCATTACAGAGATGCACATCACCTGATTTACTTAATTGGTAGCTGGCTCTCAAGCCTGAACAGATTGGAGTAGGACAACATGTATAAAAAGTATCATGTGATCAAAATACAACTTGCCTAATAATTCTGCACACAGTGTATACACTGTGTTCCAAATTATTATGCACAAAGAGTTTAGGAGTGATAAGGTTAGAATTTTTTTGTTTGTCATTTAAACTCATTGATGGTGATGTGTGTCAGGGCTCTTTATATCACTGAAAGCAATTGCAGATATCTGTGCAAATTAGTTTGGCAGGTGTGTCCAAATAAAGGCAAGACTACTTAAGAAGGCTGTTCCACATTATTAAGCAGCCTATATTTTTTGCCAAAATGGGAAAGAAAAAGGATGTGTCGGCTGCTGAGAAGCAACAAATTGTGGAGTATTTAGGCCAAGGCATGACTACAATCAACATTGCCAAGACACTTCATCGTGATCATCGCACAATCAAGAAGTATGTAGCTGATTCCCAGCACACACGTGTGCGTGCTGATAAGGAAAAATTGAGAACTCTTTCCAACAGGCAATTGCGTAAGGTTAAAAGAGCAGCTGCAAAAATGCCTTGTCATAGCAGCAGACAAGTTTTTGAAGCTGCTGGTGCCTCCAACGTCTCCAGAACAACAAGATGCAGGGTCCTTCAGAGGTTTGCAGCTGTACGAAAGCCATCCTGTCAACCGCCTCTATCCACTGCACACAAGCAGAAATGGCTCCAGTGGACCAATGATGGTCATGATACATGAAGACTGACTTCCAAACTGTTTTGTTCACCGATGAGTACCGTGCAACGCTCGATGGTCCAGATGGATGGAGTGGAGGATGGCTGGTTGATGGACACCCCATGAAAACACGGCTAAGGAGCCAAAAAGGAGGAGGTGGAGTAATGTTTTGGGCTGGAATCATGGGGAGAGAGATTGTCGGCCCCTTTATGATCCCTGAAGGGGTAAAGATCAACTCCATAATCTATGTGGAGTTTCTAAAACAACACTTCCTGCTATGGTTCAAGAGGAAGAACCGTGCTTTCCTCAGCAGGATCATTTTCATGCATGATAATGCACCGTCTCATGCTGCAAAAAACACATCTGCATCTCTGGCTGCTATGGGCATAAAAGAGGACAAACTTATGGTGTGGCCACCATCTTCCCTTGACCTCAACCCCATTGAGAACCTCTGGAGCATCATCAAAAGGAGTGTCTATGATGGTGGGAGGCAGTTCACATCTAAGCAACAGCTCTGGGAGGGTATTCTGTCCACATGCAAAACAATTGAAGCAGAAACCATCCAAAAACTGACAAATTCAAAGGACGAGAGAATTTAGAAGCTTCTTTCGAACAAGGGGTCCTATGTGCAAATGTAACATCACCTAGACAAAGTTTTCACTTGAAAACTGTTTGATTTCATTTTGTAATAAGCTGATAATGCTTATAACTTCACAATTGACCATTGTTTTGTTCAAAATAAAATAAAAAAGGTTGAAAACTCTGCTGTGCATAATAATTTGGAACATGCATTTTGAGTGTTTATTTTTATTTTTTTTAAAAAGATACTGTTTTCATAGGCAGTTTGTTCCAAAACATTGCAATTATACTGGAATAGTAGATGACTGAAAAATAACTATGACTGCAATTCAGAGAAAATATGAGGAAATATTATTTGCATAATAATTTGGAACACAGTGTATGTTCTTGCATTTTTGCATAGACTATCACTCCGCCTCTCACTTTGGTTAACAGTGGCTTTATCTATTTTATTGTTATCACATACTCTTTATTTTTTCCTAATCATTCACTTTTATTATTATCCTAGCATCCCTATGAGATTCCCTTTAATCTGTCTGGTCCTCTTTCTGTAATGTGCAACTCTTGCACCTACTTCACTCACCTCACTTTTTTCTTTTTCTTCCCTTGTCACTTTTGAGCACATCTGTATAAATAATACAGTGGGGAAAAAAGTATTTAGTCAGCCACCAATTGTGCAAGTTCTCCCACTAAAAAATATGAGAGAGGCATGTAATTGACTTCATAGATAGACCACAACTATGAGAGTCAAAATGAGAAAACCAATCCAGAAAATCGCCTTGTCTGATTTGGCAAGATGTATTGGTGCATCGGTATGACAACTAGAGTTATCCTTGAGACCTCTGTAATTGTTGACGCCGGATTGCTGTGAGTGCCACCCTGTGGTCGGCGCTCATAGCAAGTCTGCAATTCAGCTACATACAGGCGATCTGAGCATCGCCTCTATGTAGCAGAGACGATCAAGTTATGGCAGCTACTAGCCTGCCATGGAGGCTATTGAAGCATCCAACAAAAAAAATATGTTTTTAAAATTATGAAAAAAAAAAAAATACAAAAGTTCAAATCACCTTCCTTTTGCCCCATTCAAAATAAAACAATAAAAATGAAATCAAACATAGACATATTTGGTATCACCACATTCAGAATCACCTGATCTATCAATAAAAAAAGGACTAACCTGATTGCTAAACGGCATAGCGAGAAAAAAGGGCGATCAAAAGGGAGCGAAAAACAAAAATGCTAAACTGAAAAAAAGCTACGGGGGTTAAGGGGTTAAGATAACTGCAGATCACAGGCAGTGTGTGAGATTCTCAGCCTACTGGATGAATGTTTTGTTTGTCTTCTCTTACACTTCTTACAGATCATACTCAACAAACATGACCCTGTCCCAAACTGCCACAGAGTACATCATTGATTCCACACACAAATCTCAATCTTCTTGTTCATGCAAGCTAAATCGCAGCCAAGTGGTTTTGCAGATTGACAGAATGGGGGACAAAAGCCATACAGCAGGTGAGTTGAGGCAAATCTCATGCTTGCTCCCTATCAACTGAAGCTGCATGTTATCATAAGTGACAGTGCCTTAAATATTCTGCCTTCTTTACGGTTGGGTACAGAAGCTCAAACTCCCTGTAAAGCACATATCCTAAGTTTTTAAGAAATTTACCCACCTGAGGGAAGCAAAAATATTAGAATATCGCTGCCAGCAGCAGGAAACAATAATGGACTATATCGTGCAGTAGCCAAACTGGACTATTGGCATCTTTGACATCAGCTATTGGCAGCTAATGTGGGATGCTTGTTGCCTACTGTAGTCCTTTAAAGAGGCTACAAAATTTGTCAGCACAGAAAACTATAGAATAAACAATGTTATCTCCCTCATATTTATCCTGTACAAACAGTCACCAAAATACAAGAGGAGATGTAGGAAGCTGTTGAGATGATGATGGCAACCTTCAAGGTCCATGTCATATATATGTGTATATATACAGTTTAAACTAGAAGTTTACATATACTATATAAAAAGCCACATGTGGTGGTGCACCATATTATGGGTGTCAGTTCCGAGCATTCCTACATGAACAGTTTCCTGGAAAGTAGATTGGTCATCGTGAACCAGTTGAATGGCCACCAAGGTCTCCCGATCTGACCCACTTAGACTTTTATCTTTGGGGTCATCTGAAGGCAATTGTCCATGAGAAAAGGAATTCCATGGCAGGAATGTCAGCTGATGCGAAAAGAAAAGCTGCATTACGGGCCAATGAAAAATGTGAAGTCCGAGAAACGAGGCTGACACACATGAGAATAGCAGCTGCTTCCTCAAGAGCCAATGAACTTTCTGAGCAGAGGGAAGAGAGGCTTGCAGACAAGAGAACAAAAGCTGCTTCCTCAACAGCCAATGAACTTTCTGAGGAGAGGGAAGTGAGGCTTGCAGACATGAAAACAAGAGCTGCTTCCTCAAGAGCCAATGACAGATACCAGTACAATATCAAAGCAGTTCTTGGACAACATCAGGAAGTACAACTCCTGCTTCCAAATGACATCATTTGGTGCAACAAAATAAATGTTTACAACAGGATTTATGCCGACATTTAAAGTTCAAGGAAAGGTTTACCACTCAATTGGCTCACTGCTTCCATTACAAGGAGAAGAACCTCAATTTTTTTAACTCTTCTTCATGGGAAATGCAGAAGCAGAGGCTCAGCAGAGATGCTCTTTAATTCCTAACACTCGCCTTGTTATTTTCATTATTTTGCAGCGGTTCCTTCACTCCAACTATCCATATGTCCAACTTTTCAAGACTGCACTTGAATGCATGCCAAATGACAAGGTTGTCATTCGAGCTGACAAAACACCACAGCGACATTTCAATGCTTCCACATTTGATGATGTAGCCATCTTGATTGTAGGTAATGATTTTCAAAGCCGTGACATTGTGCTTCAGAAAAGGAACAATAATTGCAATGAGTAGCAGAAACTCACAGTTCCTATGATGCACTGCAATATCCAATCATCTTTTGGCAGGGACAGGATGGCTATCACTTTGGAATACCTCAGACAGATCTTACAACAGGCAACCCTTCAGGAAAAAAGTGTCTGCCATGGACTTCTATGCATATAGGATCATGACAAGATTTGCAGAGGAAAATCACATCTTGAAATGCAAACACCTCTCCCACCAATTTATTGTTGACATGTATGCAAAGATTGAGAGTGAACGTCTTTTATATATCTGACTAAATCAAAAGAAGCTCACGGCAGAGGAATATATTCACCTTAGAGATGCTGTTGCAAATGATGCTGATCCAAAAGAGTTGGGGGAAATGGTTATTCTTCCATCAACTGTCACTGGAAGCCCACGACACATGCATGAGTGCACACAGGATGCAATGACTTATGTGAGAAAGTATGGCCGTTCAGATCTTTTCATCACCTTTACTTGCAATCTTGCCTGGGAGGAAATTGGAGGGCACCTGTTGCTCGGCCAAAAAACAGTGAATCGCCATGACCTTATTGCTCGGGTTTTCAAACAGAACCTTTCAAAAATGACTAATCTCATCACAAAATCACATATTTATGGTGAGACGCAGTGCTGGATGTAATCAGTTGAATGGCAAAAAAGAGGCCTTCCTCACGCCCACATCTTGATCTGGCTGGAGAAAAAAATACAGCCTTCTGAAATTGACAATATCATCAGTGCCGAATTGCCAGACCTTCCGATTGACCCATTGCTGTTTGACACCATCACAAAAAACATGATCCATGGTCCATGTGGGAGTCTCAACAAAAATTCTCTCTGTATGATTGATGGCAGGTGTTGAAAGCATTACCCACGATCCTTGGTCCAAGAAACACAAACAGGACAAGATGGATATCCAGTCTACCAAATAAGAAAGCCAGGGGATGGTGGTTTCACAGCAAAGCTCAAAATGTGTGTTGGATCATCACTCCAAGAGATAGAAATTGACAACAGGTGGGTAGTGCCTTACAACCATTTGCTTTCAAAAATCTTCCAAGCCCACATAAATGTCAAATCTTGCCACTCTGTGAAATCAACAATACAGCTAAGGAACTAGAATAATCTATTCTGCCACTAATTGACCAATAGGCGAAAATATGCACTACAGCATGGTCAGCCTCAATGAATTCTAAAACATAACATTTAATAAACCTTTAAAATACATAAACAGCATAAAGAAATCTAAGTGCTCAAAATAACCAGTGCTCAAGTAAAAAAGGGTTTTGGTTCAATCTCACCCATATGAGTATTTCCTTCTCATTTCATTTTTTTCGGCTTATTCTTTAGAAATAAACCGCACCAGCAGGATGAAAAGATATATATATATATAGTTATGGAGGGGGATCTTAGGGTCTAAATCTCCTTGTCGTGCCCCTGTATATCTCCTGCCCTAACAAGGGCAGTACCCAAATGTCATCCTGCTTTAAAGGATACCCATGAAAAATGTAGCCTCCCTATAGCATGTATACTCCCAATGCGTTTCCTTCCCCGTTACGGGGAATTCATCAGGGGAAGTTGGGAATAGGCTCAAATAGTTGCCTGCAATGACACATGCAACTTAAAAAAACCGACTGATGTTGCCGGTGCCCCTCAATCGGGAAAGTGCTCTCTGTCTTACCAGAATATGCTGTCCTTAAATCAGTGATGGGTGGTATTCCACTCCCACGGCGTCTGACATCCCTTCCCTTGTTTGGTTCATCGAACCCTCTCATTGGTCAGTCACCCACCATACTTTCACATACCTGCTCATTAACCGTCTATGATGCAGGAGCTGCAGTCCGTAAATGATTACTGCGCATGCGCTGATAGCGCTACATGTCCCGGTCACATGACCGTAGGTCCTATCCTCCTGAGGTCCCCACAGGAGAATATGTATAGTCCGTCGATGTATATAGCAGTTATGGATAGATACTTTGATGATAGGATCTGCGGTCAGGTGACCGGGAGGTGCAGTGCGAGAAGCGCATGCGCGGTGATCATTCACAGATGGAGGATAGGACCTACGGTCATGTGACCGGGACATGTAGTGCTATCAGCGCATGCGCAGTAATCATTTACGGACTGCAGCTCCTGCATCATAGACGGTTAATGAGCAGGTATGTGAAAGTATGGTGGGTGACTGACCAATGAGAGGGTTCGATGAACCAAACAAGGGAAGTGATGTCAGACACCGTGGGAGTGGAATACCACCCATCACTGATTTAAGGACAGCATATTCTGGTAAGACAGAGAGCACTTTCCCGATTGAGGGGCACCGGCAACATCAGTCGGTTTTTTCAAGTTGCATGTGTCATTGCAGGCAACTATTTGAGCCTATTCCAAACTTCCCCTGATGAATTCCCCGTAACGGGGAAGGAAACGCGATGGGAGTATACATGCTATAGGGAGTCTACATTTTTCATGGGTATCCTTTAACCCCTTCACCCCCAAGGGTGGTTTGCACGTTAATGACCGGGCCAATTTTTACAATTCTGACCACTGTCCCTTTATGAGGTTATAACTCTGGAACGCTTCAACGGATCTTGGCGATTCTGACATTGTTTTCTCGAGATATATTGTACTTCATGATAGTGGTAAAATTTCTTTGATATTACCTGCGTTTATTTGCAAAAAAAATGGAAATTTGGCGAAAATTTTGAAAATTTTGCAATTTTCCAACTTTTAATTTTTATGCCCTTAAATCACAGAGATATGTCACACAAAAATACTTAATAACTAACATTTCCCACATGTCTACTTTACATCAGCACAATTTTGGAACCAAAATTTTTTTTTGCTAGGGAGTTATAAGGGTTAAAAGTTGACCAGCAATTTCTCATTTTTACAACACCATTTTTTTTTAGGGACCACATCTCATTTGAAGTCATTTTGAGGGGTCTATATGATAGAAAATACCCAAGTGTGACACCATTCTAAAAACTGCACCCCTCAAGGTGCTCAAAACCATATTCAAGAAGTTTACTAACCCTTCTGGTGCTTCACAGGAATTTTTGGAATGTTTAAATAAAAATGAACATTTAACTTTTTTTCACAAAAAATTTACTTCAGCTCCAATTTGTTTTATTTTACCAAGGGTAACAGGAGAAAATGGACCCCAAGTGTTGTTGTACAATTTGTCCTGAGTACGCCGATACCCCATATGTGGGGGTAAACTACTGTTTGTGCGCATGACCGAGCTCGGAAGCAAAGGAGCGCCATTTGACTTTTCAATGCAAAATTGACTGGAATTGAGATGGGACGCCATGTTGCGTTTGGGGAGCCCCTGATGTGCCTAAACATTGAAACCCCCCACAAGTGACACGATTTTGGAAAGTAGACCCCCTAAGGAACTTATCTAGAGGTGTGGTGAGCACTTTGACCCACCAAGTGCTTCACAGAAGTTTATAATGCAGAAGTGTAAAAATAAAAAATCATATTTTTTCACACAAATTATCTTTTCACCCCCAATGTTTTATTTTCCCAAGGGTAAGAGAAGAAATTGGACCCCAAACTTTGTTGTACAATTCGTCCTGAGTACGCTGATACCCCATATGTGGGGATAAACCACTGTTTGGGCGCATGGGAGACCTCGGAAAGGAAGGAGCGCCGTTTGACTTTTCAATGCAAAATTGACAGGAATTGAGATGGGACGTCATGTTGCGTTTGGAGAGCCACTGATGTGCCTAAACATTGAAACCCCCCACAAGTGACACCATTTTGGAAAGTAGACCCCCTAAGGAACTTATCTAGAGGTGTGGTGAGCACTTTGACCCACCAAGTGCTTCACAGAAGTTTATAATGCAGAAGTGTAAAAATAAAAAATCATATTTTTTCACACAAATTATCTTTTCACCCCCAATGTTTTATTTTCCCAAGGGTAAGAGAAGAAATTGGACCCCAAAAGTTGTTGTCCAAGTTGTCCTGAGTACGCTGATACCCCATATGTGGGGGTAAACCACTGTTTGGGCGCATGGGAGAGCTCGGAAGGGAAGTAGCACCGTTTGACTTTTCAATGCAAAATTGACAGGAATTGAGATGGGACGCCATGTTGCGTTTGGAGAGCCACTGATGTGCCTAAACATTGAAACCCCCCACAAGTGACACCATTTTGTAAAGTAGACCCCCTAAGGAACTTATGTAGATGTGTTTTGAGCGCTTTGACCCACCAAGGGCTTCACAGAAGTTAATAATGTAGAGCCGTAAAAATAAAACAAAAATTTTTTCCCACAAAAATTATTTTTTTAGCCCCCAGTTTTGTATTTTCCCGAGGGTAGCAGGAGAAATTGGACCCCAAAATTTGTTGTCCAAGTTGTCCTGAGTGCGATGATACACCATATGTGGGGAGAACCACTGTTTGGGCGCATGGGAGGGCTCAGAAAGGAAGAAGTGCCATTTGGAATGCAGGCTTAGATGGAATGGTCTGCAGGCGTCACATTGCGTTTGCAGAGCCCCTAATGTACCTAAACAGTAGAAACCCCCCAGAAGTGACACCATGTTGGAAAGTAGACCCCCTAAGGAACTTATCTAGATGTGTGGTGAGCGCTTTGACCCACCAAGGGCTTCACAGAAGTTTATAATGCAGAGCCGTAAAAATAAAACTAAAATTTTTTCCCACAAAAATTATTTTTCAGCCCCCAGTTTTGTATTTTCCCGAGGGTAACAGGAGAAATTGGACCCCAAAAGTTGTTGTCCAATTTGTCCTGAGTGCGCTGATACCCCATATGTGGGGGGAACCACCGTTTGGATGCATGGGAGGGCTCGGAAGGGAAGGAGCGCCATTTGGAATGCAGACTTAGATGGAATGGTCTGCAGGCGTCACATTGCGTTTGCAGAGCCCCTAATGTACCTAAACAGTAGAAACCCCCCGCAAGTGACACCATGTTGGAAAGTAAACCCCCTAAGGAACTTATCTAGATGTGTGTTGAGCGCTTTGACCCACCAAGGGCTTCACAGAAGTTTATAATGCAGAGCCGTAAAAATAAAACTAAAATTTTTTCCCACAAAAATTATTTTTCAGCCCCCAGTTTTGTATTTTCCCAGGGGTAACAGGAGAAATTGGACCCCAAAGGTTGTTGTCCTATTTGTCCCGAGTACGCTGCTACCCCACATGTTGGGGTAAACCCCTGTTTGGGCACACGGGAAAGCTTGGAAGGGAAGGAGCACTGTTTTACTTTTTCAATGCAGAATTGGCTGGAATTGAGATCGGACGCCATGTCGCGTTTGGAGAGCCCCTGATGTGCCGAAACAGTGGAAACCCCCCAATTATAACTGAAACCCTAATCCAAACACACCCCTAACCCTAATCCCAACAGTAACCCTAACCACACCTCTAACCCTGACACACACCTAACCCTAATCCCAACCCTATTCCCAACCGTAAATGTAATCTAAACCCTAACCCTAACTTTAGCCCCAACCCTAACTGTAGCCTTAACCCTAGCTCCAACCCTAGCCCTAATGGAAAAATGGAAATAAATACATTTTTTTTTCCCTAACTAAGGGGGTGTGAAGGGGGGGTTTGATTTACTTTTATAGCGAGTTTTTTAGCGGATTTTTATGATTGGCAGCCGTCACACACTGAAAGACGCTTTTCATTGCAAAAAATATTTTTTGCGTTACCACATTTTGAGAGCTATAAATTTTCCATATTTTGGTCCACAGAGTCATGTGAGGTCTTGTTTTTTGCGGGACGAGTTGACGTTTTTAATGGTAACATTTTCGGACATGTGACAGTTTTTGATCGCTTTTTATTCCGATTTTTGTGAGGCAGAATGACCAAAAACCAGCTATTCATGAATTTCTTTTGGGGGAGGCGTTTATACCGTTCCGCGTTTGGTAAAATTGATAAGCAGTTTTATTCTTCGGGTCAGTACGATTACAGTGATACCTCATTTATATTATTTTTTTATGTTTTGGCGCTTTTATATTATAAAAACTATTTTATGGAAAAAATAATTATTTTTGCATCGCTTTATTCTCAGGACTATAACTTTTTTGTTTTTTTGCTGATCATGCTGTATGGTGGCTCATTATTTGCGGGACAAGATGACGCTTTCAGCGGTACCATGGTTATTTATATCTGTCTTTTTGATCGCGTGTTATTCCACTTTTTGTTTGGCGGTATGATAATAAAGCGTTGTTTTTTGCCTCGTTTTTTTTTTTTTTCTTACGGTGTTTACTGAAGGGGTTAACTAGTGGGCCAGTTTTATAGGTCGGGTCGTTACGGATGCGGCGATACTAAATACGTGTCCCAGGGGGGGACAATACAGATCGGTGATCTGCCAGTTTGCATAGCACTCTGACAGATCACCGATCTGAGAGAAGTGCAGGCTGCTTCACAGTGCCTGCTCTGAGCAGGCTTCTGTGAAGCCACCTCCCTCCCTGCAGGACCCGGATCCGCGGCCATCTTGGATCCGGGTCTGGAGCAGGCAGGGAGGGAGGTAAGACCCTCGCAGCAACGCGATCACATCGCGTTGCTGCGGGGGGCTCAGGGAAGCCCGCAGGGAGCCCCCTCCCTGTGCGATGCTTCCCTGTACCGCCGGCACATCGCGATCATGTTTGATCGCGGTGTGCCGGGGGTTAATGTGCTGGGAGCGGTCCGTGACCGCTCCTGGCACATAGTGCCGGATGTCAGCTGCGATAGGCAGCTGACACCTGGCCGTGATCGGCCGCGCTCCCCGCGTGAGCGCCGCCGATCGCGCTGGACGCACTATCCCGTCCGTGGTCATGGGGGCCCACCCCACCTCGACGGGATAGTACGTCCGATGTCAGGAAGGGGTTAAAGCAGGATGACATTTGGGTACTGCCCTTGTTAGGGCAGGAGATATACAGGGGCACGACAAGGAGATTTAGACCCTAAGATGCCCCTCCATAACTATATATATATCTTTTCATCCTGCTGGTGCGGTTTATTTCTAAAGAATAAGCCGAAAAAAATGAAATGAGAAGGAAATACTCATATGGGTGAGATTGAACCAAAACCCTTTTTTACTTGAGCACTGGTTATTTTGAGCACTTAGATTTCTTTATGCTGTTTATGTATTTTAAAGGTTTATTAAATGTTATGTTTTAGTATTCATTGAGGCTGACCATGCTGTAGTGCACTCTGTGAAATCAATCAAGTATATCTGCAAATATGTCCACAAAGGAGGTGATCAAGCAATTTTGAACTCCAGAAAAATTGACCTATTATTGATGAAGTGGAGGCATTCTAGACGGGCAGGTACATATGCAGCAATCAAGCTGTTTGGAGAATACTAGGATTCTCCATTTATGAGCACTACCCACCAGTTGTGCATCTGAGTGTGCACTTGGAAAATGGACAGATAATTTACTTTAACCCAGCAAACTTGCAGCAGCAGCTCCTAACACTACCTAACACCACCCTCTTGGCATTTTTTGAGCTGTGTCAACAAGACCCTTTTGCAAAAACAATTCTCTACTGTGATTTACCAAAGTACTACACTTGGAATGCCTCCAGAAAAACACTGGAACGGAGGTAATGGGGGCTTGATATTGAAGGCTATCCAGGGGTGAAAGCAACTGATATTCTTGGCGCATCTACACTGTTCATCCGTCAAATGCAGAGTGCTTCTACCTGCGCATGTTACTTCATGTTGTCAAAGGCCCTACATCATTTTCTGACCTGAAGACCGTTGGAGGCCATGTGTGTGAAACATTCAGGGAAGCTTGCCAAAGAAAAGGACTTCTGGAAAATGATGGACACTGGGACATGACCCTCAGCGAAGAAGCAGCCACACAAACCCCAAAGCGACTAAGACACTGTTAGGGCTGGCGGAATGCACTGAGTAAATATTGAGATGTTATTTGGTGCGTTCGCAGCCCGGGGTCTACCGTGTAGGGAAAGAACCTGCTACTGGCAAACGGTGGCACTATATGGCGGTAGAAGAGATCTCTGTTGCTTCACAGAGTTGCTACAAAAAAAGAGCTATGTACTGTTAAACTCCACAGGAATACACAGTAACTGCTGAGCAGAAAGCAGCTTGTGGTCACGCAGTCAAGGAGGCAAACATACAATCTCCTCGCCGGAGGAGCCGGTATTCTAGGTGGCTTATTTCAGCCGGGTCCCTGAATCCACACAAGCGTGACCACATTGGCGCAAAGCACATAACTTGCATTGATAGTAGCACATGGCCGTGCCACCATGCGAACCTTATATAGCTGCAGCAAGTACAATACCTTCCTAGAAGGACCAATGAGAGGCTGCCACAGAGCCTGAGCACCTTCAGGACCTTCCTGGAGAACCAATGGGCTTTGCTGCAGTATCCAAGCATGTGACCCTCGATCTCCAATGAGAGATCTTACCCTGGGCATGCTCAGAAGGAGAAAAGCAGGACTCAGTCCCAAAAGTGTCTGCTTGCTGCTGCCCAGACTGAGCGAGATGCTGGGACAGACGTCTCCGCTGAGCAGGCTCCACTGCGGCAGGAGAAGAATGGGAGACCGCAGCGGAGATGGCCCGAGATTCCCCCTGTGCAGAGGCGGGAACTCGACCCCTAACAGACACCTCTTTGCTATTATTCTAAGAACCTGTAGCATTTCAAATCCTCTTGAGATTTGGACAAAGTACAAATCTGATCTCAGTGAGGACATCCTCATGCAGATTAGAAGGGAAAATCCTCAGCAACTCATCAACTTCACTGAGGAAATATTCAATGAAACTTTAACCTTGAAGATCAGTGCATAGCAATGTCAGGAAAAGCCTTACAGTTGCTTGGTTTGCCTGCTCCAATAAGAAATCCTGAAGGCATCCAAATGTGTAGGGAGATTTTCATAGAAACAAACTACAATATTGATGAACTCACAACATTTGTGTCTCAGAATGAGCCAATATTGGTACCAGATCAAAGGGACGACTATAACTACATTTTAAGTTTCAGTGAAACCAACAGAGGTGGGATTGTCTTCCTTGATGCTCCAGGTGGAACAGGAAAGACATTTGTAATCAACTTGCTCCAGGCAAAATTTCGACAACAAAAAAATTGCACTTGCAGTGGCATCTTCTGGAATTGCAGCTACGCTTTTAAAAGGTGGCAGGACAGCACATTCGACATTCAAACTACCACTTAACCTGTCTCATACTAACAGCCCCGTGAGTAATATTGTCAAGGGATCAGGACTGGCCAAATTGCTTAAAAAATGCGGTACCATCATTTGGGATGAATGCACCATGTCACACAAAAGGGCTCTGGAAGCAGTGGACAGACTGCTGCAAGACCTGCATACCAACAAATATATCATGGGAGGAGTAGTTGTTGTTTTGGCAGGTGACTTCCACCAAACACTACCTGTTATTCCAAGATCAACCCCTGCAGACAAATTCATTGCCTGTCTCAAAGCATTGTACCTTTGGAGAAAAGTAAAGAAAATGTCACTGAACACAAACATGAGGGTCTACATGACAGGCGATGTATCTGCTGAACTGTATTTGAGCCAGCTGTTGACTATAGGAGATGGCAAGGCACCAGTAAACTCAACCACTGGACAGATCACATTCCCAAGCAACTTTTGTTGCATTGTGACTTCTATTGAGGAGTTGAAAGCAAAGGTTTTTCCAAATATTCAACTCCACTTCAAAAATTCTGGCTGGCTGTATGAAAGGGCTATTCTAGCTCCCAAAAATGACAGTGTCAACAAGATCAATCTTCAAATTCTAAATCTCCTTCCAGGTGTGTGCACAACCTACAAGTCAGTGGATACAGTAATAGACCCTGCTCAAGCATTATTTTATCCAACTGAGTTCCTCAATTCCTTGGAGCCTCAAGGACTTCCTCCTCACAACCTCTTTCTAAAACCTGGAGCACATGTTCTGCTATTGAGAAATTTGGATCCACCAAAGCTGTGTAATGGAACAAGACTCTTGATTAAGAACCTGTTTCCACATGTAATTGAGGCAACCATTTTGACAGGATGTGCCACAGGAGAAGATGTTTTCATTCAAACAATTCCTCTCATTCCATCTGATTTGCCTTTTGATTTTAAACGCCTCCAGTTTCCTATAGACTTGCATTTGCTATGTCCATCAACAAGGCTCAGGGACAGTCCTTGAAAGTAGTCGGAATCGATTTACAATCTCCATGCTTTTCTCATGGTCAACTTTATGTGGCCTGTTCAAGAGTTGGAACAGCCAAAAATCTGTTCGTCTTTGCACCTGAAGGAAAAACTAAGAATGTCGTTTATCAAAAGGCTCTCAAATAAGTAGTAGAAGATTACTTCACATTACTTGGCCAATTTAGTTAAATCTGTGTGTTGAAATATATGTTGTGAAATGCTTCTATTAGCTTAATTTTTGCCTCTTAAATGTACAAAGTACAGCTAGTATGTAATAAAAGTACATGTGTGACCCATGTTGACGATCTGGGAAAAGGGGAATAAAGACAATAGTAGATGAAATAATTTGGCACAGAAATATGGCATATGGCCAAGTCCCATTTGGCTAATAGCCACCCAAATCACTGGCATATCTCATGAGCTAGGAATAATAACCATAGTACTGCAACAACAAAATAATACAAAATGTTAACATCTTATAATAAGGCACAGAGATTGTGGCTCAATCTACTTGGTATGTTACCTCAAGTAGGAGGCATAAGAAACAGGTTCATCCTGCATCTCATAGAAATAAACTGGAGACTATGAACACAGCACTTGCAATACAGACATTTTAAAACCCAGCAGCAAATCATGGTATAGACTCACCTACTATATCTTTTATATAAGAAACTGTCTTTATCTGTCTTATATTATGTCTACACAAATTAACACGTACCAGACTAGTGGCTGGATTAGAGATTACATGAAACAGTGGTGCAAAATTACAAGTCTAAAAATTTGTGGATGAAAATAAGCAGTGATGATGAAACAAATTATACAGCTGGGATATTGCAGGGCAATTACTACGTAAGTACAATATAAACGTCCTGGATTCTAATTCAAATTTCTGGATTATATTTCATTTCACAAACTCACACCCCTACCTTCCCATGTCTTTAATGTAGAATGCTACCTGACCATGCTTTTTTCTCTTCCTTTTGTTTAAAACGTACCCTCCTGGTTTCTGACCTTGGACTCCATGACTAGTCTGACTCACGACTTGGCCATGAGACGTGACTAGCATCACACTCTTGGGTCGGTCACCATGATAAGTGAACAAGTTCATACCCAGGCCTGCATATTATAGATAAAAGTGATCCTTACAATACATGCGCCAAAAGTGTGAGTGTGCAAAAGGAAAAACTAAAAAGGGAAAAAGTACAATAGATAGACAATAAATAGACATTGCTACAACAAACAGCATTGTGGGTTATAAATAATCTCGGGATAGAGAATTTATAACTGGGGGAGAAAGGCTGATCTTGATGGACCTATGTCTTTTTTCAAGCCTTATAACTATGTAACTATGTAACAGTATAGTAGGTAAAACCCTATTGAAATATTTAAAGAGTCTGAGTATTACAATACAAATGCAAAATTATATTATACTTAGAACCAAATGGATGAGAAAAGAAAGCCTAAAGGTAAGTGGTTGTAGAGAGCCCGAAACGCATTGCCACTAAAGTGGCTTTCTCCCACTTAATACGTATATAGCATTCTTTCTTTCTTATTATGGTTTTTTGGACTCGGCAACTTATTGCTTTTGTATCGGTGGTGCCCACGTTTAATTCCATAGAACATGATTTAAAGGGGTTGCCCAGTTTCCAGATAAAAGACAACACACTGCATGATTGCAGACTTCTGAATTCTGTGTGGATGCTGTCAGAATTCTTTGGTATTGTCAGTGAGAGCAGATGGCAACATGACCACAAGTATGTGATTTGCATACTTCTGAACACATAACACCTAAATGTGCCTGGCTTCTCTCAATTCAAATGAATTGAGAAAATCCAAGCATGCAGAGGAAATCACACACTTATTGTACATGAAATGACCAACTGCTATTATTGGCATTATCAGTGAATCCCGACAGTGTGCATATCACACGCTGTCAGGATTCAGAAGTCTGCAGTCAAACAGAGTGACTGCAGACTTTTATCAGAATATCGGACAATCCCTTCAACATTATGTACTATGTTTCCATAAAAGTACAATGTTGTCATTATTTTCAACATGTTGTATTTATACATCACAGAAAATTTAGCTGTGTTCATTCAAGTATGCAAGTTCTTATAGACATTTTACATGCAGTAACACTTTAACATGATAATTAAACAATTAATTTCAATTGTTTTGACAGATTAAATATATGGCTTTTTACAATTGAGATTAATAATAAGTCATCTGTCAATAATATTGTATTGTTGATGAAACATCTCCTATTTGAGTAGAAAATGATATTCTATTTGACATTAACCCATTAATCTTGTATGTTGCATTTCCTTAAATAACCACCTGTAGAAAATTGCTTATTCATAAGCCTTATCTGTTGTTACAGTTTATAATCCATAAGAATGCCCTAATTTTTATCATTCGCTAAGCTTGTCATCATGGCTGGGACAAGGCTTATCCCTTTGAGCAGATTAGTTGATCATGTTGAAATCAGAAGAGGGATTATATTGTTTGTAATACAGTGAGTTAAATTAAATGTATTTTGCTTAACAACACGAGTTGCTAAGGTCTTAGTGCCTTCTTTGAAATTAGCATCAACTAGGTATGCTTGTATATTTCCAGCTATTATTATTTACCAAGTAAATATAACTTCTTTTTTTTAAAAAAATACAATATTTATCTGCATTTTCATCATCTTGAAGAAAAGGGGAACATCAGACTAGTCCAACAGAATAAAAGATGATATGGCCTTAGGTTTTGACACAGCAATGGACTTCACAGGTCAAGCAAGAGACAAACCATTTTGGAGGTGATTTTAGAGCTAATTACTTGTATTAGAATTTATTTTTTATGAGTTGACTACATACAAGTTATTGGACTCTACTGATGATGACAATGATGATGATGATGATGATCTTTGTGTATTATGATAGCAGCAAATTTGTTGTTGACCTACTGTATGTGTGAATGTTTCCTGCATAGGTGGATAATTTTCTCCAATATGACTAAGGAACCTAATTCTAACTGCATACTTGTCTTCACTCTAGTTGTCGTAATGTATATAGTAAACAGTAGTGTTGAGCATTCCAATACCGCAAGTATCGGGTATCGGTCGATACTTGCGGTATCGAAATTCTGATACCGAGATCCGATACTTTTGTGGTATCGGGAATCAGTTCTCAGGTATCGGGAATTCAGAATTTAGGACCTGAGAATGACGTCACGGCTTATGATTGGTCGCGTGGCGGTCACATGAGCGCACGCAACCAATCAGAAGCCGTGACGTCATGGAAGGCCCTAAACGCGCTCATTTTAAGCAAAGAAGGCTGCCGGTTACCAGCGGTGATGTCCAGGGGCCGTCGGAGAGGTGAGTATATCAATATTTTTTATTTTAATTCTTTATTTTACACAGTAATATGGATCCCAGGGCCTGAAGGAGAGTTTCCTCTCCTTCAGACCCTGGGAACCATCAGGATACCTTCCGATACTTGGTGTCCCATTGACTTGTATTGGTATCAGGTATCGGTATCGGCGATATCCGATACTTTTCGGATATCGGCCGATACTATCCGATACCGATACTTTCAAGTATCGGACGGTATCGCTCAACACTAGTAAACAGTATTCTTGTGCTAATTATATATATACAAGGGTGTAATGATCTGGCCCATAAAGAAGGGCTGTGTGACAATGGCCAGTACTATTTTCAACTGAAAGTGCAACTAAGTTTGCACATTCAGTGGAAAACTATAGCAGATGACCACAGGCTACCTTCCCTGAAATAACAGTGACATCCTGTCTCAGTGAGTGTAAGGACATCACAATATAGCACTGCCTGTGTGAGGAGAAAAGGAGGATAGCAAGGACATTCGCCTTAGGAGCGGGAACATTAAAGAGGCATGGTTCTTTCTTTAATTACTCTGTGATGGCTACCACTGGGAGGGGCATTCATTTTAAAATACGGCTTGTTCACTATCATTGTTAGGTAAGGCCAGGTGATGAAAATGGCCAAGCTTTATAAAAATCCAGTCTCTTCTTACCTTGTGCCCAAAACAGTAGCCATTGGTTCTTCTAATTAGCTGATAAGCACACTAAATAGGAAAATGGTGGATGCACACAAAACAGGAGGAGGATATCCGAAGAAATAACAGGAACAGTGGAGGTCAAGATAAGATAAAATAAGGTCTTGAAGATCAAGCTAAATTTCAGTAAGAGCTGCACGTAGGATTGCTAGATAGGCAAACCACAACCCCTGCTTGACTGCAAAAGACCTTCAGAAAGATTTAGCAGTCTCTGGAGTTGTGGCACAATGTTCCACTGTTTAGGGACACCTGCACAAATAATTGCTTCATTAAAGAGTCATTAGAAGATAACTTGTCCTTCATCCTCACCATAAAATTCAGCATCAGAATAATGCAAAACAACATCTAAACAAGGCTAGTACATTTTAGAAAGAAGTCCTGTACACCATTTAGGTTAAAATTGAACTCTTTGGCCACAATGATAAAAGGCATGTGTGGAGACAAAAGGACACAGAATTTAAGGAAAAGAACATTCCCCAACCATTAAGCTTGGGGGGGTGGATCAATCATGCTTTGGGGTTGTGTTACAGCCAATGGCACAGCACATTTCATGAGTAGATGGATTCAAATTTCAACAAATTCTTGATGCAAATGTAAAAAGATGGATGGGATTGGGAGTGCCTTTCTTGCGCCAGTTCCGGAACTGTCGGGGCTGTCACCATTGTTGGGGAAAAATTACTGACCTTGACCAACATATGCACTGTTCAGCAGGGGGCGTGTCAGGGATAAAAGGCAGAGAAAGTGGAGGAGGAGACTTAGCGGGAAGACAGCGCACGCAGCAGGGGGAGTTTGGTGCTCGTTCCTATGAGCAATGAGACAGCTCAGGCCCGTGCTATAGACCCCGACTGTCAGGGACAGTTACTTCGAGCAGACACCTGCATTTTGCCCGCTGGCTCCTGCATCCAAAAGTGCCAGACGCACCTGGCTGGTTTTTGCTGCGTTTGTGCCTCCTGAAACAGACAGGGTGACTTGCATAGAACTGTGTCCTACCTCACCCATAGTGTTCTGCCAAGCTGATCCACATATGTACAGCGTCATAGACTATACCTCACCTCACATGGAGAATCCAGATCCAGGACCTCGTTTGAGACAGCAAGGACTCATCGCCACCGTTAGGAACTGGATCTTCAACTTCTTCAGGACTACCCAGAGATCATCATGCGCCATTTGCATAGGCGCCACCAATGGGCTCTAGGACTCTGCAGCTAAGAAACCATCAGACTTATAAGTTTAATCTCTCATGAACATTTGCCTTAACTCTTCCCGTTATTACTCTAACCTGCCTTCATACTGGTTCTTTTCCCCATGTTTAAACAACAATCTGCACGTTATCTCCCTGCAAGGAGTTATCCCTGTGTTAATAAATCCTTTAACCCTTGCTCTGCCTCCTGTCACTGCATCCCACGACGTGCTCACACAAGCAACACTATCTGTAAAAAAGATGAAGTTGAAAAGAGGATGGCTTCTACAGATGGATAATATTCATCTCAATACACAAGAGACTACCTCAAAAGATGAAGGTTTTACAATGGCCCTCACAGTCCCTTGATCTGAACATCATTGAAAATATGTGGCTAAATCTTAACCCCTTCACCGCCTTGGGATTTTCCCTTTTTGAGATTCTGTTTTTTGCTCCCCTTCTTCCTAGAGCTATAACTTTTTTATTTCTCTATTAATGTGGCCATGTGAGTGCTTGCTTTTTGCAGGATGAGTTGTACTTTTTAAAGGCACCATTGTTTTTCTGCTCTATGTAGGTGAAATGCTCATCTATATGGCAATGCAAGCTCATCAGCGACCAGCAGTCATGTGACCCAGGCGCCAATGGGAGGAGTTTGTGACGTGCTTCGGCGCTATCATGTTAAAGGCTGCTGTCAGAGATTTAACGTGCAAATCTGCAGCTGTTAGGGTCACATGTCAGCTGATGGAATCAGCTGACATGTGCTGGAAAAGTTGTGGGCTCATTGCCGAAGTCTGCAGCAAACAAGGGGAGGTGACCTTGAATGTACCTATGCATCCAAGGTCATAAAGGGGTTAAAAGAGCATGTATGCCAGACAACCTAGGAATCTCACAGAACTGGAAGTTTTCAAAGGAAAAATGGATGAAAAGCTCTCAAAAAAGAATTGAAAGACTCATGGCTGACTCCAAAATGCGTTTACAAGCTGTGATACTTTCAAAGGAGGGTGCTACTAGGTACCATCCATGCAGGGTACACAAACTTTTGTGTTGGCCAATTTTCCTTAAAATGTAAAAATTACAATTTTTTTTCCATAAAATACAAAAGATATGTGTCATCTTTAACTTGCTTAACTTGTTTAACTGTTCACAATAATAATTTGGAGCAGGGATGCCCAAACGTTTACATGCCACTGTAAATGATGGCTTAACATTTTAAATACATGGGGCTACAATAGTGGGACATAATTATTTCATGGGGCCTGTTTATTAACATATAGGAGCAAAAAGAGAAATTTTGAATCCTCAAAAGGGATATACAAAAATATTTAGAATTTAGAGTCCTCAGTGATTAACACGGTACAATGTTATAAATCTTTCCTGTGTCAAAAGGGATAGAAGCATTACTAATATATAAGGGATACAGAATCTGTGTGAGAGGACACAAATGGGAACATCATTATGGTAGTGTATTTTAATTTCGTAATACAGGTACTATTGAGCAAACAAAACCAATGTACTGCTTCTTTGTACATTCCTAAAGTGACACTATAGAACTATCCTGATCTGGCCGTACATCACTTCAATGACACTCTTAGAAGCACCCTTGACCAAGTAGCTCCCCTCACCCTCAGAACCTCCAAACACAGAGTAAAACAGCCCTGGCTCACATCGCAAACCCGATTTCTCCAGCGATGCTCTAGGAATGCTGAACGCTTATGGAGGAAAACTCGCACACCAGAAGACTTCATACACTTCAAATTTATGTTAAAAACCTTTAACTCTGCCCTTCACATCGCCAAACAGACCTACTTCACCACTCTGAACTCCTCACTATCCAACAACCCCAAGAAACTTTTTGACACCTTTCACTCCCTCCTCAGGCCAAAAGCTCAAGCCCCTATCACAGACATTTGTGCTGATGACCTGGCCTCCCACTTTATAGAGAAAATAGACAATATCCGTCAGGAAATCCACTCCCAGACACAAAGTTCAGTGACTCCCATCCCTTCCTGCATCTCCCCTGGCTCACTCTCCACATTTGATCCCATCACAGAAGAAGAAGTCTCCAGGCTCCTCTCTTCTTCTCGTCTGACTACATGCTCTACCGACCCCATTCCCTCTCATCTCCTCCAGTCTCTCTCTCCAGTTGTCACTACTCACCTAACTACAATCTTTAATCTCTCATCAGGCATTTTCCTGTCCTCCTTCAAACCCATCCTGCACAAACAACTACAGACCAGTCTCCAATCTCCCCTTTATCTCTAAACTCTTGGAGTGCCTAGTCTACTCCTGCCTTACCCGTTACCTCTCCATTCACTCCCTCCTAGACCCTTCACAGTCCGGCTTCCGCCCCTACACTCGACAGAAACTGCACTCATCAAAGTGACCAACGACCTTTTGACAGCAAAATGTAACGGTGACCACTCTCTGCTCATTCTTCTCGATCTTTCTGCAGCTTTTGACATTGTTGACCACCCTCTCTTACTCTCTAGGCTCCAGTCACTTGGCATTAAGGACACTGCTCTCTCCTGGTTCTCCTCCTATCTTTCTGACCGCTCCTTCAGTGTTCTGTTCTCTGGCTCCACTTCATCTCCTCTTCCTCTCACTGTCGGGGTACCTCAGGGCTCAGTCCATGGCCCACTTCTCTTCTCCCTCTACACTGCCCCAATTGGACAGACCATCAGCAGATTTGGCTTTCAGTACCATCTTTATGCCGACGACACACAACTATATACGTCATCCCCTGGCCTTACTCCTGCTGTACTACAGAACACCACTGACTGTCTGTCCGCAGTCTCTGACATCATGTCCGCTCTCTATCTGAAACTCAACCTCTCCAAAACTGAACTTCTTCTGCTCCCACCATCTACTAACCTCCCTAAACCTGACGTTTCCCTCTCTGTGGGTGGCACCATAATAACACCCCGGCAGCAGGCACGCTGTCTGGGTGTTATGTTTGACTCCGATCTCTCCTTCACATGCCATATACAATCTCTTGCCCGCTCATGCCGCTTACACCTAAAGAACATCTCTAGAATCTGCCCTTTTCTCAATATAGAAACAACAAAAACCCTCACTGTCGTCCTGATCCACTCCTGCCTTGACTACTGCAATGCTCTACTAATTGGCCTCCCCCTCACTCGACTTTCCCCTCTCCAGTCTATCCTTAATGCAGCAGCCAGGGTCATCTATCTAGCTAATCATTACTCAAACGCGTCTGATCTTCGCCAGTCATTACACTGGCTGCCTATTCATTACAGGATACAATTCAAAGTACTTGTTCTCACCCACAAAGCTCTCCACAGTGCGGCACCCCCTTACATCTCCTCCCTCATTTCTGTCTATCGGCCTAACCGACCTCTGCGCTCTGCAAATGACTTTCGACTAACCTCTGCGCTAATCCGTACCTCCCACTCCCGACTACAAGACTTCTCCCATATGTTAACACAATCGTCAGTAAATATATAAACATAAGGCGACTCAAAATCATATTATTAATTTTGGAGAACAAAGAGTCAAAAAATGGCCCAAAAGGTAATATTAAAACATGTTTATTAATAGTTCAACTTGGCATATAAGCACATACATATGGAAAAAACTTCATATAGTGAAATGGTAGATTGTGACTGTGTCCTATGGTGCAACCAGCACACCAGGTTCACAGATCAGGGCACAATTGTAATCATAGTATAATTTCTATGTTGCAGCAATAAATAGCAATGAACTCCATATAGGTAAAGAGAATTACATCATATGCATGGCAGCCAAGACAAGTATTTAGCAGCTAGCAATGGTGCTGACCATGTGACCATACATACATATATGCCTTGCAACAAAAAGAACATAAAGGTATAAAGGCTAGTTACCCATGAATGTTCAGGTGAGCCCGTCTGGATCCTGGATGTGTACCCCAACGCGCGTTTCGCGTCTGTGTGTAACCGCTTCCTCAGGGGGCGTGGCTAATACGGGATCCTGATCTAATATATATCATGACCAAATCCGGTCATGTGACCAACAGGTGCGCTAACGTGGAACGCAGTAACTACATCCTTGCTGTATTCCAAGCCTCAGATTCAGCGGCAGGACCCGGTCACGTGAGCGGGTCGGCGCCACGCCCACATCACATAACACAGGATCGCCGCCGAAAAAGAAGCCCGGGACAGCAAGAATTGCATTCCCCCGCATAAAGTGACTTAGTGCTAGTGAGGTAGTTGGTTCTGTGCAGTAATTAAGATGATTTTAAGAGCCTAAAATATTTAGGCATCATAACAAAAGTGCGCATGCGTGAGCAATAATTAACATTAAAGACATGCACAATAATCTACTATGTTCCCTGGTTTACCCTGCGCCTACCATATCGAGACACAGAACATCCCTAGGAACAACCGTGCATGTCAAGGTGCAATAAGTGCGTGATAGATAAAATTAAGCTTATTCCACTATGTATGATATTTAAACTAATTTACATACTATGGCTCAGACAAAAAAAGAGAAAAAGGGGAAAAGAAAAGAACCAGAGCCGTAAAAATACACTACGGTCATAATCACTACGAATCAACCCAAAAGTCAATAACGCTATATATAAATATGAGGATATTATGCACATAAATGCAATATTTATAAATGGATATACCAGTACTATAGAGGAAAATATATGATTGTTATTATTTTTATGTATAAATAACACTGTCCATTTTCATTAGTCAATCTTCTGCTCTTCCGAGTGGTAAGTATTGTTCTCATCCGTGTATATTTTCTCCCCATATATCCTCCCGACATGGATAGTCGTGTGAAATGACCGAAGGTATGAACACACTAAAATTAACAGATCAAAAAATACCGAATTAAAAACTGACAGGTAAGTAACAGAGACAAAAAGTGAAATGGTAATGATAATAATACTAGTCACGGGCATTAAGCTTAGAGAAAGGAAGAAAATCCATGTGCCTCATTCAGGCCCCTAGGTATCATGGTTCCGAGAGTGTTAATCCAGCGGCACTCTCGCTGTGCCAAGATGCGCTTGACATCACCACCTCTGATGCCACAAGAAACATGATCTATCCCACGTGCCATGAAGGATTTGGGGTTGCAGTCATGAAACTGTCTATAGTGCCGTGGTATGGTCTTCAATTTCAAAGGTTCCTTCTCACCTCTGGCCGCCATTATGTCGCGCACATGTTCGCGTATTCGCGTACCCAGTCGGCGAGAGGTGAGCCCAACATACACTTTGGGACAACTACACACAGCATAATATATAACCTGCATGGTATTGCAGGTTATATGATAATTGATTTTGAAAGTCCTTGTACTATCGACAGTTTCAAAGGTGGTAGTGCGACTGATGTTAGAACATGAGATGCAACTACCACACGGAGAGCAACCCCTTGGTGGTCCACCTGATCCAAAATTATATCCCATGGCCCTTGGAACATAATGACTGGACACCAAGAAATCCCTCAAATTTCTGCTTCTCCGGGCCATCATTGAGGGATATTCTTTGAGGTATTTGGAAAGTAAAGGGTCACTCGTGAGGATGCCCCAATGTTTTTGGAGACAACTCCTCATCGAGGCCCATTCGCCATTAAAGGTAGAGATGAAACGCACTATCCCTTGTTGTTCAGATGCTTTTTTAAAATTTCCTCTGGGGCACAGCAACTCATCACGCGTCATAAATTTTGCCCTACGATATCCCTTTCGTATATTACGATTACTGTATCCCCTATTTTGGAACCTGACCCTAAGGTCAGCTGCCTGTGCCTCAAATTTAGTGGCTGAGGAGCAGATCCGCTTCATCCTAAGATGCTGACCAACTGGGATGGCTGCGATGGTACTTGATGGGTGACCAGAACTAGCGTGTAACAGGGAGTTGACCGACGTGGACTTTCTAAAGACATCTGTCTGTAAATAGAGTTCATCATCCACCTGTATTTTGATGTCAAGAAAGTCCACCTCGGTCTTACTCACCTGATATGTTAATTTGATATTAAGTGTGTTGTCATTCAACTGTTGCATAAACTGATGAAGAGTGTCCTCGGACCCCTGCCATATAATGAACAGGTCATCAATGTAACGCAGCCAGCACTGCACATGGCCCGCGGCCTGCGGCCCACCTCCACCAAAAACACCCCTCTCCCAAAATCCTAGGAAGAGGTTGGCGAAGGAGGGCGCACAGGCCGCGCCCATGGCAGTGCCGCGCTGCTGCAAATAAAAAATGTCCTTAAACACAAAAAAGTTTTTTGTCAGTATGAATGACAACAGGTCCATAATTAGGTCACAAATAGCACCATCCCAGTTGCTGGCATCCAGGAAGAAGCGGACCGCCTTCTTAAAATCATCTTAATTACTGCACAGAACCAACTACCTCACTAGCACTAAGTCACTTTATGCGGGGGAATGCAATTCTTGCTGTCCCGGGCTTCTTTTTCGGCGGCGATCCTGTGTTATGTGATGTGGGCGTGGCGCCGACCCGCTCACGTGACCGGGTCCTGCCGCTGAATCTGAGGCTTGGAATACAGCGAGGATGTAGTTACTGCGTTCCACGTTAGCGCACCTGTTGGTCACATGACCGGATTTGGTCATGATATATATTAGATCAGGATCCCGTATTAGCCACGCCCCCTGAGGAAGCGGTTACACACAGACGCGAAACGCGCGTTGGGGTACACATCCAGGATCCAGACGGGCTCACCTGAACATTCATGGGTAACTAGCCTTTATACCTTTATGTTCTTTATGTTGCAAGGCATATATGTATGTATGGTCACATGGTCAGCACCATTGCTAGCTGCTAAATACTTGTCTTGGCTGCCATGCATATGATGTAATTCTCTTTACCTATATGGAGTTCATTGCTATTTATTGCTGCAACATAGAATTTATACTATGATTACAATTGTGCCCTGATCTGTGAACCTGGTGTGCTGGTTGCACCATAGGACACAGTCACAATCTACCATTTCACTACATGAAGTTTTCTCCATATGTATGTGCTTATATGCCAAGTTGAACTATTAATAAACATGTTTTAATATTACCTTTTGGGCCATTTTTTGACTCTTTGTTCTCCAAAATTAATAATATGATTTTGAGTCGCCTTATGTTTATATATTTACTGACGATTGTGTTAACATATGCTCATTTCTGTATATTTACAGCCTCTAAAGTCAGTCTTAGTATGGACTATAAAGCCCGTGAAAAAACGTGGCTGACACAGCTAAATGATGTCTTTTGTGATGATCCTGGTGCATCCCTGATGGGTAATGGCAGAGACAAACAAGAGATATTCAGGCAACTGAAGGATCACCTTAATAAACGTTTACGAATATGGTGGAACCAGGCATTTTTGAATAAATATTTGGAGAAAGGTCTTATACCCAGGGGACTCAGGGTGCAGGTATTCCCCTCCTTTGAAATAGATGATGTCGTGTTTAAACAGAAATGGGAGGCACTGGCCACAGGGTGTTCTAGAGGCTTCATGGAGCTGTTAGCTCAAAATAATCAGGTGAACCTGGAGAGCCTGGATAGGAATATTGAGGAATTACAGACTAAATTGAAGCAGGATCTGCCTAGTGAAACCCTGACCCAATTCAATGCAGAGTTGGAAGCTGAATTTGCTAAATGGGAAAAAGGCATCTGTGAAAACAAAGCTAGGAAATTCCAAAGGGATATGAATGACCATCAATCCAATACCACCTACAGATGGAACAGGAGGGGTAATCAGTCCAGGGGATCCTCCCGCGCCAGATCTGCTTCCTCAGTGTCAATTGCATCCAGTGAGGAATCAATTAAAACACAACCAAGGTTTTGTGATCTACGTAACACGGGTTTAAATCGTGAGAGGAATGGAGGGAGACGTAAAAACCTCCAGAGCAATCAGCATAAAAAAGACAAGAAAGGTCTTGAGGTAATTAACCTTTCCCATCACGTCCTCACGACTGACCAGCTGGATGTGCTCCAAAGAGGTTTAACATTCTCCCCTACTAACAGATTTTATCTTTTCACAGCCACCAAAGACCTTTATTTATTCTCAAGAAAATTAATCCTTAAGAAATTATTTGAAAAAGGTGGCCAGGAACCAGTTAGCAATGACATGGAGAGGGAGGCATTGATGGCGCTGGAGGATCTTCTCGATGAACAGACATCTGGCACAGTAAGTACCTTTCCACGTGATTGTCGACCTAGGTCTACCACGTTTCCCTCCTTGTCCCTGTGTCCTGCAGTGGAAATTTTCACCAGGATGGTAATTCAAGATTTCCAGCGCATATCCACCAGGCGCAGATATGACAACCTAACAGCTAAACAAAGACTAGCCCTTGAACAACTTAGGAGCTATGATGATTTGGTAATTAAACCAGCGGACAAGGGGGGAAACGTGGTTCTTTGGCCCAGTGCCCTTTATGAAAAAGAGGCATCAAAGCATCTTAGGGATAAAGAAACATATAAAAAACTTGATTTTAATCCAGTCATTAAATTTTCTCTTGAATTAGAGAGGATTTTGACTGATGCTCATGATAGGGGCATTATACCTAAGCATGTTCTGGATGGCCTACTAACTAAATTCCCCAAAATTCCAACACTCTATTTTATACCTAAGATACACAAAGATCCCATTGACCCACCGGGCCGTCCGATTGTCTCTGGCATAGGGGGTTTAAGTGATCCTATTTGTAAATTTGTGGACTACTATTTGAAACCTTTGGTTGAATCGCTCCCCTCCTATGCCAGGGACACGTCGGACGTCCTCCGTCGGATCAATGGGATCCAACTGGAACCTGACATGTACCTGGTTACAGCAGATATACAATCCTTGTATACCTGTATTGGCCACAGTGATGGCCTGGAGGCGGCCCGCTTCTTCCTGGATGCCAGCAACTGGGATGGTGCTATTTGTGACCTAATTATGGAACTGTTGTCATTCATACTGACAAAAAACTTTTTTGTGTTTAAGGACATTTTTTATTTGCAGCAGCGCGGCACTGCCATGGGCGCGGCCTGTGCGCCCTCCTTCGCCAACCTCTTCCTAGGATTTTGGGAGAGGGGTGTTTTTGGTGGAGGTGGGCCGCAGGCCGCGGACCATGTGCAGTGCTGGCTGCGTTACATTGATGACCTGTTCATTATATGGCAGGGGTCCGAGGACACTCTTCATCAGTTTATGCAACAGTTGAATGACAACACACTTAATATCAAATTAACATATCAGGTGAGTAAGACCGAGGTGGACTTTCTTGACATCAAAATACAGGTGGATGATGAACTCTATTTACAGACAGATGTCTTTAGAAAGTCCACGTCGGTCAACTCCCTGTTACACGCTAGTTCTGGTCACCCATCAAGTACCATCGCAGCCATCCCAGTTGGTCAGCATCTTAGGATGAAGCGGATCTGCTCCTCAGCCACTAAATTTGAGGCACAGGCAGCTGACCTTAGGGTCAGGTTCCAAAATAGGGGATACAGTAATCGTAATATACGAAAGGGATATCGTAGGGCAAAATTTATGACGCGTGATGAGTTGCTGTGCCCCAGAGGAAATTTTAAAAAAGCATCTGAACAACAAGGGATAGTGCGTTTCATCTCTACCTTTAATGGCGAATGGGCCTCGATGAGGAGTTGTCTCCAAAAACATTGGGGCATCCTCACGAGTGACCCTTTACTTTCCAAATACCTCAAAGAATATCCCTCAATGATGGCCCGGAGAAGCAGAAATTTGAGGGATTTCTTGGTGTCCAGTCATTATGTTCCAAGGGCCATGGGATATAATTTTGGATCAGGTGGACCACCAAGGGGTTGCTCTCCGTGTGGTAGTTGCATCTCATGTTCTAACATCAGTCGCACTACCACCTTTGAAACTGTCGATAGTACAAGGACTTTCAAAATCAATTATCATATAACCTGCAATACCATGCAGGTTATATATTATGCTGTGTGTAGTTGTCCCAAAGTGTATGTTGGGCTCACCTCTCGCCGACTGGGTACGCGAATACGCGAACATGTGCGCGACATAATGGCGGCCAGAGGTGAGAAGGAACCTTTGAAATTGAAGACCATACCACGGCACTATAGACAGTTTCATGACTGCAACCCCAAATCCTTCATGGCACGTGGGATAGATCATGTTTCTTGTGGCATCAGAGGTGGTGATGTCAAGCGCATCTTGGCACAGCGAGAGTGCCGCTGGATTAACACTCTCGGAACCATGATACCTAGGGGCCTGAATGAGGCACATGGATTTTCTTCCTTTCTCTAAGCTTAATGCCCGTGACTAGTATTATTATCATTACCATTTCACTTTTTGTCTCTGTTACTTACCTGTCAGTTTTTAATTCGGTATTTTTTGATCTGTTAATTTTAGTGTGTTCATACCTTCGGTCATTTCACACGACTATCCATGTCGGGAGGATATATGGGGAGAAAATATACACGGATGAGAACAATACTTAACACTCGGAAGAGCAGAAGATTGACTAATGAAAATGGACAGTGTTATTTATACATAAAAATAATAACAATCATATATTTTCCTCTATAGTACTGGTATATCCATTTATAAATATTGCATTTATGTGCATAATATCCTCATATTTATATATAGCGTTATTGACTTTTGGGTTGATTCGTAGTGATTATGACCGTAATGTATTTTTACGGCTCTGGTTCTTTTCTTTTCCCCTTTTTCTCTTTTTTTGTGTGAGCCATAGTATGTAAATTAGTTTAAATATCATACATAGTGGAATAAGACTTCTCCCATGCTGCTCCAATCCTCTGGAATGCTCTACCCCAAGAAATTAGGACCATCCACAATTTGCATAGTTTTAGGCACTCGCTCAAAACACATTTGTTCAGAGCGGCCTATCATGTTCCCTAATCAGTTATTTTGTTTGTGTGTAGCCCTTTCACTAGTTCCATCTATCCTCCATCCCCTGAAGATGGCTGGACCATCATTGTAAATACATCATTGTAAATACACACCTCTACTTTGTATCTCCCCCACCTCATTGTAGATTGTAAGCTCTCACGAGCAGGGTCGTCTTGTGTTGCTTTAATTATTGTGACATGCACGGTTGTTCCTAGGGATGTTCTGTGTCTCGATATGGTAGGCGCAGGGTAAACCAGGGAACATAGTAGATTATTGTGCATGTCTTTAATGTTAATTATTGCTCACGCATGCGCACTTTTGTTATGATGCCTAAATATTTTAGGCTCTTAAAATCATCTTAATTATTGCACAGAACCAACTACCTCACTAGCACTAAGTCACTTTATGCGGGGGAATGCAATTCTTGCTGTCCCGGGCTTCTTTTTCGGCGGCCATCCTGTGTTATGTGATGTGGGCGTGGCGCCGACCCGCTCACGTGACCGGGTCCTGCCGCTGAATCTGAGGCTTGGAATACAGCGAGGATGTAGTTACTGCGTTCAACGTTAGCGCACCTGTTGGTCACATGACCGGATTTGGTCATGATATATATTAGATCAGGATCCCGTATTAGCCACGCCCCCTGAGGAAGCGGTTACACACAGACGCGAAACGCGCGTTGGGGTACACATCCAGGATCCAGACGGGCTCACCTGAACATTCATGGGTAACTAGCCTTTATACCTTTATGTTCTTTATGTTGCAAGGCATATATGTATGTATGGTCACATGGTCAGCACCATTGCTAGCTGCTAAATACTTGTCTTGGCTGCCATGCATATGATGTAATTCTCTTTACCTATATGGAGTTCATTGCTATTTATTGCTGCAACATAGAATTTATACTATGATTACAATTGTGCCCTGATCTGTGAACCTGGTGTGCTGGTTGCACCATAGGACACAGTCACAATCTACCATTTCACTATATGAAGTTTTTTCCATATGTATGTGCTTATATGCCAAGTTGAACTATTAATAAACATGTTTTAATATTACCTTTTGGGCCATTTTTTGACTCTTTGTTCTCCAAAATTAATAAGACTTCTCCCATGCTGCTCCAATCCTCTGGAATGCTCTACCCCAAGAAATTAGGACCATCCACAATTTGCATAGTTTTAGGCACTCGCTCAAAACACATTTGTTCAGAGCGGCCTATCATGTTCCCTAATCAGTTATTTTGTTTGTGTGTAGCCCTTTCACTAGTTCCATCTATCCTCCATCCCCTGAAGATGGCTGGACCATCATTGTAAATACATCATTGTAAATACACACCTCTACTTTGTATCTCCCCCACCTCATTGTAGATTGTAAGCTCTCACGAGCAGGGTCGTCTTGTGTTGCTTTAATTATTGTATTATTAACATTGTTACTTATGACTGTTGTGTTTGAAGCTGTAAACTGTAAAGTGCTGCGGAATATGTTGGCGCTATATAAATAAAGATTATTATTATTATTATTATTATTATTATTAACTATCAAATTTGTGTAGAAGTGGGTGAAAAAGAGAGAAGAGCAATCGGCCACAGATATTTGTGTGCTACATTGTGTAGAAAAGAGTCATAGCTGGAAGAAGTATCAGTCTGAGGTGAATAGTCCTCAGCAGTTAAAGTGACCCTAGGAGCCCTTCCTTTTGTCTTAAGCATTCAGCACAGAGTCATTACTCTTCCCATTTGCATAGTAGTATGAGAGACTGTTGTTTTTTTCAATGATTCCATTTGGGGCAACATACAATATCAGTGTCTGATTAAACGTTAATAAACAGGTTTTCCATCTTTATTTCCATGTTGAAAAGGATCAGATCATAGTATTAAAAAAAAAACTATACTCACCTAGCAGTGGTGTACACAGAAATTATGTGACGCCATAGCAGAAGTTCTAATTGGACCCACCACACATAAAAATAATAACATTTCTCTGAGTTACAGAAGAGCTTTTCTCACAACTTTGCAGCCCTTACAAAGTATTGAAGCCCCTAGATTCTCCTTGCATTGAACTAATAAAAATATTATGCCAACAAAAGTGCCTCCGAACACAGTATGCTACACCCACAGTGAATTCCTCCACAATACCCTCCATGTATGTTATGTACAGACCATCAGGATCATAGGAAGCTACAACATGAAAATATAATAAGGGCTGGAGCGCTTTTTTTGCTGTTTGACAGAACACAGAAGGTTTGTGGGCAGTGGGTAATCATTTCTAGTATATGAAGATGTATGATGATGTGTGCAGTACTACAAATCAATGGGGTAACAGTATATAGCACATATAAGCGTTTTTCAATCTTCTAACACAGTTTCTGTGGTGAAATGTCCTATTTTTGCGTTTGCACTATGATTGTATTCTCTATCAGATACTTTATGTTTAGCTTGACATTTTGAGATTCCCTGAAGACCTTTTGTCTCTGAGCTTAGTCAAAGTCAGGAGGATACTTTGCAGGGTCATTCTGGTTCACTTACCAGATCAAGATAATAATATCACTGTGGGCTACCTGCATTACTGCTGACATCTTTTATTATGTGTCGAACTGATTTATGGGAAATAATTGTATTTTTTGTTAATTTTCATAAACACACACAATCTTCCATATTGAACACACATGGATGGAACGACAGTTAAAATTAAATAAAATGTAAATAAATGTTTCCATACCATTTTGTAACAGACCCTAACAGATTAAAGAACTTGAGAGGCGGAAACAAACAAAAATAATTCATGGATATATTAATACAGTAATTATTAATGTAGAAGTTGGGAAAGAATAACATATTTGCCCAGAAAAAAAATATAAAAAAATGAATAAATAAAAAATAGAAATCGTAGTGAATATCAATATCCAATGGAAGCTGTCAATGGAACAATTTCTTATTTTTTTTTCTATTTTCTTATTATTTTTCTAATTGTTGTATTGAAAATGAACATATATGTTAGTCACTTATTTTTTAGAAAATTCCATTCTATAATATTGTCACTGTATCTGTGTGCTTCCACTACATTATTGCATATATTTACCTATATTCTCTCTCTCTGTATATATATATATATATATATATATATATATATATATATATATATATATACACACATGTATGCACATGTACATATATATATATATATATATATATATATATATATATATATATATATATACAGCCTTTTTTCTAAAGATTCATTTTAAATTGTGCACTGTATGTATAGCGCAGAATGCATTTTGCTGCTTGTCAAAACAATCCTAAAATCCCATTTTCCTTTAATAAAGTATAGTTATGTCCTCCAGATGTATGCTTGAATAAGATGTCATACTCTGTTTTAGTTCAGGATTGCACCCTGCTGATGTTCTTAGGCAGAAAGAAAATTACCTTATTGAAACATATTGCTAGTAGTGACTGGTGCCAAATTTTGCATTGGTATTACACACATGACATATTCAGAGACCTTTGAGTGAGACTATGAATATCAAGCACTTGAAAAGATTATAAAGGCTTTTCCTTATGGGTATAAAAGGTTGTGGTTCTGGATGAGTGTCTTTCAGATCAATATAATTATGTCATAAAAACATATAAGACACAAGCCTCTTGTAGTCCTTCACAGTTTCCTTCTTTTGTGCAGCTTTTACATTGTGGTTAAATTGTTATTTTTTTTTTCTTTTGTTCCAGTTTTCTTTTCTTTTCTTACGCTTTAAAAATTGCTTTATTACCTAAGACAGAAGGTTTTTGTGTCATTCTGTAAACATAGTAAAATGAAAAGGGTCTCTAGTTTAGCTTAATCCAGTTAAAGTCTTTTTAATTTCTGAATGTAGCAGGTGTTAGAGGCTTCCAGCAATACAATAATATTAATAATTCATGCTAGCTGGGTTACAAAGTGTTATTTAAATTCAGTATTTTCCCTTAGACAAATTTAGTTATGCATTCACAGATTTTGTGACCCTTTTGAGTGATATTTTGCTGCCAAAATGCATACAAGGCAGCCATTTGGATGGCCCAATTGGCACAACATTTTTAGAATAAAAAACTGAGTTTTGATAGTAGTCCCGCAGATCACAGGAGCAACATTTTGGCACAAGAGGGCTTCTAATCAGGAGGAAAAGAATAACTGAAAAGAATAGGTGATTGGGGAAATTGCTAATTTATGGCTATCAGCAGCAGAGCTGGAAATTCTGTTTGCATTTTCCTAGGAAACAAAAGTCTTCTAACGCAGAAACAATAGTTTTTTGTTTGGTGAGCTTGCTATGCATGCAAATAATATTATCCAATAGGGCAGCTAACAGACACATGTAAAGTTAATATTAATTAAAAAAAATTAATAACTTCATTAAATTAAAAAGTGTCCACAAAATCTAAAACATAATTTTATATTGATACAAAACACTTAAACTGTGACAATAAATACATAACTTTACATTTTTTAGAACATTTTAAACATGTAGGGAAATGTTTGAAATGTTTGCTGTTAGCAAAGACAAAATTAGGTGAATATGTTCTTCAGTATTGAAATTTCAAAGTCAAGACGCAAAAGTTGCGAATTGTCAAGTCTCAAAATACTGCAGGCCATAGTAGTGGATTTACACCATACTCACATAGACTGCTCACAGTAGCATGAGCAACATGAAACCTGAACTTCTGTTGAAAAATGGTTCCTAGGACACTTTGGAGAAATGGTTGTGTCGCTAGTTCTACCATCAAATCCATGTAATGTCAGTTACTGTAGCAGGGATGAAGATTAGAGAGTCGGGCTACCATACATTCTGCCACTCCACACCATTATCCTGGGAGTAAGAATGATGTGACTTTTTCATGCCATTGCTTAATCTCGTCAGATTAGAATAAAGGTATATAGTGTCCTGTATTAGCCTGAGAAAAGAATCAATGTGAATCTGTGCTGTACTAATTTATGATCCTGTAAAATAGTACATTGGAGGCTGCCAGTGAAATTAGATGTCACATACCAAGCCTAAGGTGTCAAACAGTGTCAATACAAATCATCAGAAGGCATTTGCTCTATGTTGGGCTATGAACCAGCTGTACAGTATATTCTTTTGACCTCATGCCACTTCCTCACCCCTCACTACTCTCAAAGTCTATTGTGGTACACAGTAAGTTGGCAATGAAAGCGGGAATATAGGTCTTAAGCAGGAGAGTAACCAACGTCTTGATGCTGAAAACAGACCTGTGGCAGAGGGGGACCCATTAAGCCCAGCATTAATTTCAACTTAAGGTGCATCCATGGACCTGTCAACTGTTTAAAACTATTACTGATCATAGAGCAGCTGGCTCCCTAAACCGCTGCCTCACGCTTAGTCTACAGCCACATACCTATCAGAGGCTATAACAGCTGCAAGACTCTATTGCATCACATCACAGGTGTGGCTTGTAAAATTACACTGATATGATGTCATTACACTACTCTCTACAGCTGAAAGTTTCATATGGGATTGCAGCTATAGGGTAAGTGCTGGGCAAGGAGCCAGCCAAAAGGAAGAGGAAGAGGACAGAGCCACTTAGTGAAGGAGCAGGGGGCAGAACATAAAGGCACAATTGGGGTATTACTTCTAGATGGGGTCATATATTAATTTATAATGCCCAGAGAAGTACATATTATTCATGTGTTAACAGTATGTGAGGATCAAATGAGGGCGCAATTAATTGTCCCTCTATGTTCCGCCATACATAAGTTATATCCTCATATATGGCCCCCATATAGTAATATTTCTCCCTATGTAACCCCCATGCATTAACATGTACCCTCATGTGGGCCTTTTATATTAAGCCCTTTACCCCCAAGGGTTGTTTGCACGTTAATGACCAGGCCAATTTTTACAACTCTGACCACTGTCCCTTTATGAGGTTATATCTCTGGAACGCTTCAACAGATCCCGGTGATTCTGACACTGTTTTCTCGTGACATATTGTACTTCATTATAGTGGTAACATTTCTTTGCTATTACCTGCGTTTATTTGTGAACAAAAAGGAAATTTGGCGAAAATTTTGAAAATTTTGCAATTTTCCAACTTTGAATTTTTATACAATTAAATCACAGAGATATGTCACACAAAATACTTAATAAGTAACCTTTTCCACATATCTACTTTACATCAGCACAATTTTGGAACCAAAATGTTTATTTGTTAGGGAGTTATAAAGGTTAAATTTGACCAACAATTTCTCATTTTTACACCATTTTTTTTAGGGACCACATCTCATTTGAAGTAATTTTGAGGGGTCTATATGATGGAAAATACCCAAGTATGACACCATTCTAAAAACTGCACCCCTCAAGGTGCTCAAAACCACATTCAAGAAGTTTATTTACCCTTCAGGTGTTTCACAGGAATTTTTGGAATGTTTAAATAAAAATGAAAATTTCACTTTTTTACACAAAAAAATTACTTCAGCTCCAATTTGTTGTATTTTACAAAGGGTAACAGGAAAAAAATGGACCTCAAAAGTTGTTGTACAATTTGTCCTGAGTATGCCGATACCCAATATGTGGGGGTAAACCACTGTTTGGGCTCATGGCAGAGCTCGGAAGTGAAGGAGCACCATTTGACTTTTCAATGCAAAATTGACTGGAATTCAGATGGGACACCATGTTGCGTTTGGAGAGCCAGTGATGTGCCTAAACATTGAAACCCCCCACAAATGACACCATTTTGGAAAGTAGACCCCCTAAGGAACTCATCTAGATGTGTTGTGAGAGCTTTAAACCCCCAAGTGTTTCACTACAGTTTATAACGCAGAGCCGTGAAAATAAAAATTATTTTTTTCCCCACAAAAATTATTTTTTAGCCCCCAGTTTTGTATTTTCCCAAGGGTAAAAGGAGAAATTGGACCCCAAAAGTTGTTGTCCAATTTGTCCTGAGTATGCTGATACCCCATATGTGGGGGGAACCACAGTTTGGGTGCATGGGAGAGCTCGGAAGGGAAGGAGCGCAATTTGGAATGCAGTCTTAGATGGAATGGTCTGCAGGCATCACATTGCATTTGCAGAGCCCCTAATGTACCTAAACCATAGAAAACCCCCACAAGTGACCCCATATTGGAAACTAGACCCCCCAATGAACTTATCTAGGTGTGTTGTGAGAAATTTGAACCCCCAAGTGTTTCACTACAGTTTATAACGCAGAGCCGAGAAAATAAAAAATCCTTTTTTTTTCCACAAAAATTATTTTTTAGCCCCCCCCCAGTTTTGTATTTTTCCAAAGGACACAGTGTAAATTGAACCCCAAAAGTTGTTGGCCAATTTGTCCTGAGTGCGCTGATACCCAATACGTGGGGGGAACCACAGTTTGGGCGCATGGCAGAGCTCGGAAGGGAATGAGCGTCAAGGACAATCCTCAGACCACCTCCAGAGAGCTGCAGCATCAACTTGCTGCAGATGGTGTCACTGTGCATCGGTCAACTATACAATGCACTGTGTTTTTTTGCCGCCATGCATAAAGCCTTTTTGTATTACCAAACAACTCAATCTTGGTTTCATCAGTCCACAGGACCTTCTTCCAAAAAGAAATTGGCTTCTCCAAATGTGCTTTTGCATACCTCAGCAGACTCTGTTTGTGACGTGCTTGCAGAAACGGCTTCTTTCGCATCACTCTCCCATACAGCTTCTCCTTGTGCAAAGTGTGTTGTATAGTTGACCGATGCACAGAGACACCATCTGCAGCAAGATGATGCTGCAGATCTCTGGAGGTGGCCTGAGGATTGTCCTTGACTGATCTCACCATTCTTCTTCTCTGCCTTTCTGATGTTTTTCTTGGCCTGCCACTTCTGGCCTTAACAAGAACTGTACCTGTGTTCTTCCATTTCCTTACTATGTTCCTCACAGTGGAAATTGACAGGTTAAATCTCTGAGACAGCTTTTTGTATCCTTCCCCTTAACAAATATGTTGAATAATCTTTGTTTTCAGATCATTTGACAGTTGTTTTGAGGAGCCCATGATGCCACTCTTCAGAGGAGATTCAAACAGGAGAACAACTTGCAAGTGGCCACTTTAAGTAGCTTTTCTCATGATTGCATACACCTAGCTATGAAGTTCAAAGCTCAATGAGGTTACAAAACCAAAAAAAAGTGCTTTAGTAAGTCAGTAAATAGTAGGTAGGAGTATTTAAAACAAGAAAATGATAAGGGTGCCCATACTTATGCACCTGTCAAATTTTGTTTGAATGCAGATTGCACATTTTCTGTTAGTACAATAAACCTCATTTCAAGGCAGAAACATTACTGTGTCCAACAGTTATTAGATATATGAAACTGAAATAGCTGTTGCAAAAAAAAAACAATTTTTATAAAACATTAAGCTTAAGATTAATAGGGGTGCCCAAACTTTTTCATATAACTGTATATGGCACAGCTTTATATGGAGCATCTTATGGGGCAATAATGAACAGTATGGAGCATTATATGTGGCAAAGTTTTATGTGGAGCATCTATGGGGCAATAATGAAATGTATGGAGCATTATATGTGGCACAGTTTTATATGGAGCATCTTATGGGGCCATAATGAAATGTATGGAGCATTCTATATGGCACAGTTTTATATGGAGCATCTATGGGGCCATAATGAAATGTATGGAGCATTATATGTGGCACAGCTTTATATGGAGCATCTTATGGGGCAATAATGAACGGTATGGAGCATCTATTTTTATTTTTGAAATTCATGGGTAGCTGCTGCATTTCCTACCCTAGGCTTATACTCGAGTCAATACGTTTTTCCAGTTTTTTGTGGCAAAATTAAGGGGGTCAGCTTATACTCGGGTCGGCTTATACTCGAGTATATACGGTATATATATACTGTATATATATATATATATATATATACACTGCTCAAAAAATAAAGGGAACACTTAAATAACAGTATATGTCTCCAAGTAAATCAAACTTCTGTGAAATCAAACTGTCCACTTAAGAATCACAATCAATTTCACATGCTGTTGTGCAAAAGGAATAGACAACAGAAGGAAATTAATGGCAATTATCAAAACACACTCAATAAAGGAGTGGTTCTGCAGATGGGGACCACATACCACATCTCAGTACCAACGCTTTCTGGCTGATGTTTTGGTCGCTTTTGAATGTTGGTTATGCTTTCACATTCGTGGTAGCATGAGACAGACTCTACAACCAATATAGAAATGACAGAAAAACGACTGGCACATCCAAACTAGTGTGAATAGGTGCATACCAGGAGCAGTTACCTCCATATACAATATACAAAAAAGGTTGCACTCTATCGTGCCAAAGCATGCCGAATATGAAATACATGAAATATGAATAGCAAAATGGCTTTTTGAACATTAGGAAAAATATTTATGAGATGCTTTGCACAGAATTTGGCCAAATAGTGTGAGCCCATCAACCATCGTCAAGGTGGTCTCTTTAATCTGATGGGTCCCTGACCTCCCTGTGCAAATGTGAACACTTACCGAAGGCTAATGTCTGTATGCATGGGTGAATGTGGACACCTCTGTCAGTAAAGCCTACATATATGTGTTGGCCGGAACCAAGTGTGATTAGATGTAATTAAAAACCACATGATGAAGGGAGGAGTGCTCAGTCAGTAAGCCAACATAGAAATGACAGAAAAAGGACTGGCACATCCAAACTAGTGTGAATAGGTTCAAAGCGTCTCATTAGATGTGCCAGTCGTTTTTCTGTCATTTCTATGTTAGCTTACTGACTGAGCACTCCTCCCTTCACCATGTGGTTTTTAATTACATCTAATCACACTTGGTTCCGGCCAAACCCATATATGTAGGCTTTACTGACAGAGGTGTCCACATTCACCCATGCATACAGACATTAGCCTTCGGTAAGTGTTCACATTTGGACAGGGAGGTCAGGGCCCATCAGATTAAAGAGACCACCTTGACGATAGTTGATGGGCTCACACTATTTGGCCAAATTCTGTGCAAAGCATCTCATAAATATTTTTCCTAATGTTCAAAAAGCCATTTTGCTATTCATATTTCATGTATTTCATATTCGACATGCTTTGGCATGATAGAGTGCAACCTTTTTTGTATATTGTATACTGTATGGAGGTAGCTGCTCCTGGTATGCACCTATTCACACTAGTTTGGATGTGCCAGTCATTTTTCTGTCATTTCTATGTTAGGTTACTGACTGAGTACTCCTCCCTTCACCATGTGGTTTTTAATTACATATAATCACACTTGGTTCCGGCCAACCCATATATGTAGGTTTTACTGACAGAGGTGTCCACATTCACCCATGCATATAGACATTAGCCTTCGGTAAGTGTTCACATTTGGACAGGGAGGTCAGGGACCCATAAGATTAAAGAGACCACCTTGACAATGGTTGATGGGCTCACACTATTTAGCCAAATACTGTGCAAAGCGTCTCATAAATATTTTTCTTAACGTTCAAAAAGCAATTTTGCTATTCATATTTCATGTATTTCATATTTGACATGCCTTGGCACGATAGAGTGCAACTTTTTTGTATATAGACTCTACAAACAGACACAAGTGGCTCAGGTAGTGCAGCTCATCCAGGATGGCACATCAATGCGAGCTGTGACAAGAAGGTTTGCTGTGTCTGTCAGCATAGTGTCTCAAGCTACCACAAGTATGAAAGCACAACCAACATTAAAAAGTGACCAAAACATCAGCCAGAAAGCATTGGTACTGAGATGTGGTCTGTGGTGTACACCTGCAGAACCACTCCTTTATTCAGTGTGTCTTGATAATTGCCAATAATTTATATCTGTTGTCTATTCCATTTGCACGACAGCATGTGATATTGTTTGCCAAACAGTATTGCTTCCTAAGTGGACAGTTTGATTTCACAGAAGTTTGATTTATTTGGAGCTTTATTCTGTTGTTTAAGTGTTCCCTATTTTTTTGAGCAGTGTATATATATATATATATATATATATATATATATATATATATATACATATATATATATACATATATATACAGCTCTGGCAAAAATTAAGAGACCACTGCAAAATGTTCAGTTTATCTGATTTTTCTCTTTATAGGTATATTTTTGAGTAAACTGTAAATTGTTCTTTTAGTCTACAAACTTCTGACAACATGTCTCCAAATTTCCAAGTAATACATTTTGCATTTTTTTCCTGAAAAGAAATGGTCAAAATTAGAAAAAAAAAAACCCAGTGCTTTCAGACCTCAAATAATGCAAAGTTCATAATCATTCAGGAACAACAATACTAATGTATTAACTCAGGAAGAGTTCAGAAATCAATATTTTGTGGAATAACCATGATTTTTAATTACAGCTTTCATTATTATTATTATTACTATTATTTATTTATATAGCACTAGTGTTGAGCGATACCTTCCGATACTCAAAGGTATTGGTATCGGATGGTATCGGCCGATATCCAAAAAATATCGGATATCGCCGATACCGATACCCGATACCAATGCAAGTCAATGGGACACAAGTATCGGAAGGTATCCTGGATGGTTCCCAGGGTCTGAAGGAGAGGAAACTCTCCTTCAGGCCCTGGGATCCATATTCATGTAAAAAATAAAGAATTAAAATAAAAAATATGGATATACTCACCCGTCCGGCGGCTGCCGGTTACATCGGTAAGGTCCAGGGGCCGCCGGACGGGTGAGTATATCCATATTTTTTATTTTAATTCTTTATTTTTTACATGAATATGGATCCCAGGGCCTGAAGGAGAGTTTCCTCTCCTCCAGACCCTGGGAACCATACACTGGGAACTTCCGATTCCGATTTCCGATATCACAAAAATATTGGAACTCGGTATCAGAATTCTGGTACAGCAAATATCGTCCGATACCCGATACTTGTGGTATCGGAATGCTCAACACTATATAGCACCATTAATTCCATGGTGCTGTACATGAGAAAACGGGTTACGTACAGGGGTATAGATAATGTTTACAGTAAACAAATTTACAATGACAGGCTGGTGCAGAGGGGAGAGGACCCTGTCATTGCGGACTTACATTCTATGGGATAATGTGTAGTTATCAGAAGGTCGGGGGAGCGGAAGCTCTGGCGGTGGTGAGGTGGTAGCTCTGGCGGTGGTGAGGCAGCAGCTCTGGCGGTTGGTGAGGCGGCAGCTCTGGCGGTTGGTGAGGTGGCAGCTCAGGTGGTTGGTGAGGCGGCAGCTCGGACGGTTGGTGAGGCGTCAGCTCTGGCGGTTGGTGAGGTGGCAGTTCCAGCGGTTGGTGAGGCTGCAGCTCTGGTGGTTGGTGAGGCGGCAGCTGCGGCGGTTGATGACTTGGCATGCTTTCCACCAGTCTTTCACACTGCTTCTGGCAAAAAAATGTAAGCAGTTTTTCTTTGTTTGATGGCTTGTGACTAGCCATCATTCTCTTGATTATATTCCAGAGGTTTTCAATGAGGTTCAGGTCTAGAGATTGGGCTGCCCATGACAGGGTTTTGATGTGGTGGTCTCTTAATTTTTGCCAGAGCTCTCTATATATATGTCATTTTTTACAATGTAAAACTTACAAAAAGGAATCTGGACAGATGCAAAAGTTTGGGAACCCTTGGAAATTTGTGTGCTCAGATAACTTTGACAAAGGCGTCATATTTTAATTAGGCTGTTAGAGTTAATGTGTGTTCACTATCATAGTTAGGAAAGGCCAGGTTATGCAAATTTCTTCTAAGCAGCTACCAAGCACTCTGAAAAGGAAAATGGTGGAGGCCCACAAAGCAGGATAAGGCTATAAGAAGATAGCAAAGCATTTTCCAGTTGCCCTTTCCTCAGTTTGAAAAGTTATTAAGAAATGGCAGTTATCAGGAATAGTAGAGGTCAAGATAAGGGCTGTAATACCAAGCAAAATTTCAGTGAAAGCTGCTCATAGGATTGCTATACAGTCAAATCAGAACCCCAGTTTCACCACTAAAGACCTTCAGAAAGATTTAGCAGACTCTGGAGTTGTAATACATCGTTCTATTGTTCAGATACACCTGTACAAATATGTCCTTCATGGAAGTATCATCAGAAGAAAATGTCTCCTGTGAACTAACCATAAAATTCAGCATCAGATGAATGGAAAAGAACATCTAAGCAAGCAAGATAGATTTTGTAAACAAGTCCTCTGGACCAATGAGGTCAAAATAGAACTCTTTGGCCATAACGATCAAAGACAAGTGTGAAGAAAAAAGGGCGTATAATTTCAGGAAAAGAGCACTTCGCCAACCATTAAGCATGGGGGTTGCTCAATGATACTTTGGGGTTCTGTTTCAGCTAATGGCACAGGCAACATTTCACGGGGGGGAAGAATGTATTTAGTGAAATTTCAAGAAATTTTTGATGCAAACATAACACCATTTGTAAAAAGCTAAGGTTGAAAAGAGCATGGCTTTTACAGATGGATAATGATCCTAAATATACATCAAAATGCACTATAGAATGCCTCAAAAGTTGCAAGATGAAGTTTTTACAATAGCCCTCACAGTCCTCTGTTCTGAACATCATTGAAATTCATTGGCTAGACCTCAAAATAGCAATGCATGCAAGACGACCCAGGAATTTCACTGAACTTGGAAAATGTTCCAAGGAAGAATGGATGAAAAATCCCTCAAACGAGAATTGAACGACTCTTGGTTGGCTATAAAAAAGCATTTACAGGCTGTGATACTTGCAAAAGGGGCTGCTACTAGGTACTAGCCATATTTAAACAAATGGCCCTAAGTATAGTTCGTGCATACCACTTAAATAACATACAGTATCTTAAGCACAACCTGTGTATATGTTAATCACAAGATAAGGAAGAGAAATGTGCTTAAAATGCTAAACATATACATTTTATTAACCTCTTTCTGACCTAGGACGGGATAGTCGCATGGAGGCTATTGAAGCATGGTAAAAGTAAAAAAAAATGTTTAAAAAAATATGAAAAAAAAAATAAAATAAATAAAAGTTTAAATCACCCCTTTTTTGCCCCATTCAAAATAATAATAAGAATAATAATTTTATTTATATAGCGCCAACATATTTTGCAGCACTTTACAATTAAGCGGGGACATGTACAGACAAATTCAATACAAGTTAAGACAATTTAAACTGTGACATTAGGAGTGAGGTCCCTGCTCGCAAGCTTACAATCTACAAGATAAAACAATAAAAAAAAATCAAATATATACATACCGTATTTGGTATTGCCGATTTAAGAATCGCCCGATCTATCAATAAAAAAAAAGGATTAACCTGATCACTAAACGGCGTAGCTTTAAAAAAATTCAAAACGCCCGAATTCCTTTTTTTTGGTCGCCGTGACATTGCATTAAAATGCAATAATGGGCGATCAAAAGAACGTATCTACACCAAAATGGTATCATTAAAAACATCAACTCAGCACACAAGAAATAAGTCCTCACCCGACCACAGATCACAAAAAATGGAGACGCTATGGGTATCGGAAAATGGAGTAATTTTTTTTTTTTTTTAGCAAAGTTTGGATTTTTTTTTCACCACAGATAAAAAAGAACCTAGACATGTTTGGGGTCTATGAACTCATAATGACCTAAAGAATCAAAATTGCAGGTCAGTTTTAGCATTTAATGAAGCTAGCAAAAAAGCCAAACAAAAAACAAGTGTGGCATTGCACTTTTTTTGCAATTTTACCGCACTTGGAATTTTTTTCCCGTTTTCTAGTACACAACATGGTAAAACCAATGTCATTCAAAAGTAAAACTCATCGCGCAAAAAATAAGCCCTCACATATCCATATTGATGGAAAAATAGAAAAGTTATGGCTCTGGGAAGGAGGGGAGCGGAAAAACGGAAAATCCCAAGGTCATGAAGGGGTTAAAGAATATTTTAACACCATTAAAAACAGGAATAACCTCAAAAGATGGCAAAATATGAAGCTGGGGAATATTTGACCCCTAGTGAAAATAATAACCAAAATTACATACATTGTATGACAATGAAATTGTTCTTTTTTTGCACACTTGCATCACAATTCATTTCTCATTACAACAGTCACTTATCACCATATTTGCTTAACACTTACAGTCCCACAAGTGGAGCATTTACCATCTAGTAGACCCAAATCAATTACCTTTATATTTATTTCACAATAACATACAGTATACACAGTATTATCCCTCCACATTTCCTCATATGCATTTATATACAGTGGGTCAGGAAAGTATTCAGACCCTTTTAATTTTTTCACTCTTTGTTTCATTGCAGCCATTTGGTAAATTCAAAAAAGTTCATTTTGTTCACATTAATGTATACTCTGCATACCATCTTGACTGAAAAAAAACAGAAATGTAGTAATTTTTGCAAATGTAATAAAAATGAAAATCTGAAATATCACAGTCATAAGTATTCAAACCCTTTGTTCAGACACTCATATTTAAGTCACATGCTGTCCATTTCCTTGTGACCTTTCTTCAGGTGGTTCTACTCCTGCAATTTTAGTCAGCTGTGTTTAAATAAACTGATAGGTCTTGATTTGGAAACACAAACACCTGTCTATATAAGACCTCACAGCTCACAGTGCATGTCAGACCAAATGAGAATTCATGAGGTCAAAAGAAACTGGCTAAGTAGCTGAGACAAAATTGTGACAACACACAGATCTGGCCAAGGTTACAATAGAATAGAATTTCTGCAGTACTCAAGTTTCCAAAGAGCACAGTGGCCTTCATAACCCTTAAATGGAAGAAGTTTGGGACCACTAGAAGTCTTCCTAGACCTGACGGTCCAGCCAAACTGAGCAATCATGGGATAAGAGCCTTGGTGAGAGAGGTAAAGCAGAACCCCAAGATCACCATGGCTGAGCTCCAGAGGGGCACAAGGGACATGGGCGAAAGTTCCACAAAGTGAACTATCACTGCAGCACTCCACCAGTTGGGCCTTTATGGCAGAGTGGCCCTATGGAAGCCTCTCCTCAGTGCAAGACATATGAAAGCCCACCTAGAGTTTGCTAAAAAAACACATGAAGGACTCCCATACTATGAGAAATAAGATTCTCTGGTCTGATGAGATGATGATAGACCTTTTTGATGATAATTCTAAGTGGAAGGTGTGGAGAAAACCAGGCACTGCTCATCACCTGCCCAATACAATACAAACAGTGAAACATGGTGGTGGCAGCATCATGCTATGGGGGTGTTTTTAAGCTGCAGGGACAGGACGACTGGTTGTCATTGAAGGAAACATGAATGCTGCCAAGTACAGAGATATCCTGGATGAAAACCTTGTCATGATCTGCTTAGCTTGTGGGATTAGTTAGTTCAGAGGTTAATCTGGATGGCCTCACTCTGGGATTATGGAAGGCTTCTTATAGCCTCATTATGGGGTTATTCCTTGTTGCTTATACTCTGACCCTTGACAAAGTGTGTGTGACCCTGTTGTGCCTGTGTCTGTGCTTTGTGCCTATGCTTTGTGCCTGTGCTACTTTGTCTGGTTCTGATCTGGTTCTGTTCCCGTTAAGAGTTCTGCCTGTCACTCCTGTACTTCACTGCTATCTCCGTGTATGACTCCTTGCCTATGTTCTGACTATTGTCTGATTGCCCCTCCTGTACCGCGCCGCCCTCTCCGTGCATGACCCCTGTTTGCATGACCTGAGTTCCCCTCTCCTCTACTCCAGGGTCCCCAAAGTATCCTGCACTCATCTCCAGCAGCAGGATTCTAAGCCCTGCCCTATGTGGTCACATGATCACAAGTTCTTCTGTTTACTGCTATCCTCAGCGTCTTCTCTCACCACGCTGCTCAGGTCCCGTCTGCCTGAGCTTTCCCTGCAGGCTCTCCCGCAGTGTGGGTGAGTCACCCTGCTCAGCCGTGGCAGTTCACCGATGCTGACAGGATCCTGATAACCTCTTCCAGAGTGCTCTGGACCTCAGACTTGGCTGAAAGTTCACCTTCCTACAAATACAAACACACAGCTAAAATAACAAAGGAGTGGCTTCAGAACAACTCTGTGACCATTCTTGACTGGCCCACCCAGAGCCCTGACCTAAACTCAATTGAGCATCTCTGGAGAGACATGAAAATGGCTGTCTACCAATGTTCACCATCCAACCTAATGGAACTGGAGAGGATCTGCAAGGAAGAATGGCAGAGGATCCCCAAAAGCCGATGTGAAAAACTTGTTGCATCATTCCCAAGAAGACTCATGGCTGTAGTAGCTCAAAAGGGTGCTTCTACTCAATATTAGGCAAAGGGTGTGAATAATTATGACCATCTGATATTTCTGTTTTTCTCTTTTAATAAATTTGCAAAAATTACTACATTTCTGTTTTTTTTCATTCAAGATGGGGTGCAAAGTGTACATTAATGAGAAAAAATTAACTTTTTTTAATTTACCAAATGGCTGCAATGAAACAAAGAGTGAAAAATATAAAGGGTATGAATTCTTTCCGTACCCACAGTATTTACCTTTTGGAAAATATCAAAGATACATACAAAATATCACATCTCGACTCCAGAGATTTAATCTCCTGAGATCTCAATATGTGGCCATTTTCCCAAAGTCCATTTCTGCTACCGCCAGCTTCCTGCAGAAGCCACACTGCCTCCCTTGACTCTGCTCCACTGCATCCACACCTTCATAACCTGCCATTAAATCGAACTATAAGTCATACCACTATTTCATTTTTTTTTTAAAGTCCTATTTTCCTCCCCAAAATTTGAGGTGAGTCTTATGGTCCGCAAAATATGGTAAATAAATGATAACATGTAAAAAACATATGGTACTTATTTAAAAATAAATAATTTGAGAAAAAAGCATAAAAGTCATCTCAATGTGTCTAGGTGTACCCAAGATTTACCCAGTCAGGATGATACTTCATGGTCTCAAAATAGTACACACACATGCACATACACACACACACAGTTTTGCAGCATTCATACAGAAATTCACATTCCACTGCGACACACGCACCTCTGATGGCATCCAACATTAATGATATTCATGATTGGATCAGCACTAAGTATAAAGTTTTCTTCTTGAAAAAATTATTTTTACTCCAAAATGCATGTATATAAAAATGCAAAAGTATCCACACCCTTTAAACACTTTCTGAAACAATGAAGATTCTAAAATGTATGAAATGTCATACTGTAAATCCATGAATATTACTGAACATAGCAATGAGTTCATTTTTAAAATGGATTGAAAATTGTGACAAGGAACAGCTATGAAGAATATTTCCCAAGAAAAGAGAAGCAGCATCATCCAGCTCAACAATGGTGATCTCTCGAGCAATACGATTAGCCAAGAAGTCAAGAAGTGGACGTTCAGGCAAAATATCAACAAGTCAGCTCATCACAGATTCTATTAGTTCTGGCGCGACAAACACGGCAGAGGAGGTGGCTCATTTGCTTCATAATAGTAAGATCACAGACGTCCATGCAAGCACCAAGTGACACACTTTACACAAGTCAGGAATGGTGGCTTTTTAAAAGGAGAAGAAGTCTCGACTTCAATATAGTCATAAGAAGCGTCTGCTCAAGTTTGCAAAAAATGATGAAAAGTTAACAGTAGAAGATTGGAAACGGGTAATTTGGAGTCATGAGATGAAAATCAATAGACTTCATAACATTCTCATCCTTTTGCATGTCAGTGTATATGATGATATAATATCTAGATGTCTTTTTTACAATACTTATTTTCTCATTATGTTAAATACTTTTTGTAACATTTGACTTGAAAATTATGTTTCACAATACTTTTTGGTTAAAAATGATTAAAAAAATGATAATTTAATTTTCTATATGGAACAATTGTGAATGTGTTATCATATCAGTGGTAAGACTATGTTTTGCACAATTGGCCTCATCTGGTTAACATCAGATGCAATTTTTGCATTTTAATTGAATTACCGGTTGTTCCAGCTCCTGCAATTAGTTAAAACTTCATATGTTATTAGGAAAAATTAAAATAATGATAATCAAAAGATCATATGCTGGAATAAGGAAAAAAGCGATGCATTTCAAACGCTAACAGGCATTCTTTGTCAATATTCAATATTATTATTTTAATTTCTTCTAATAAAATATTAAGTTTTAACCTCTTTTCCACTTTAGACTTATAGTTACATCTGAGGTGGCCTCCCCCAGTTTGCTGCGGGCTCCAGCGATTAGCCCACAACTTTCCAGCACATGCCAGCTGATTTTATCAGCTAACGTGCCCCTAACAGCCACGGGTGGAACCTGACAGCAGAATTTAGCACGCTCACACCGGAAGCGCCCATCAACACCCATATCACATGACCTCAGGTTGCTGAAGGTTTGGTATGACAACCCAGGGTCTGCAGCAGACCCATGTGTTTGTCATTGCCAGATAGCTATGAGCGCTGCCCCCAAGTGGTTGGTGTTCATAGTAAGTGAGCATTTCTGCTACATGGAGCAGGGCTGAAATGGAGACTTTTTTTAGAAACTTTGGATTTTTTTTTCACCACTTAAATAAAAAAGAACATATACATGTTTGGTATCTATGAACTCTTAGTGACATGACTGGCAGGTCAGTTTTAGCATTCAGAGAACATGGTATAAAAAAGCAAAACTAAAAACAATTGTAGAATTGCACTTTTTTTTGCAATTTCATCGCACTTTTAATTTATTTCCCATTTTCCTGTACGCTATATGTCAAAACCAATGATGCTGTTCAAAAGTACAATTCATCTTGCAAAAAACAAGCCTTCACATGGCCATATTGATGGAAAAATAAAAAAGGTTTGGCTCTGGCAAGAAGGAAAGCAAAAAACGGAAACTCAAAAATGGAAAAACCCAAGGTGGTGAAGGAGTTAACCTATAGCAGGAACTGGAATCAGCATGTCTTCCATTTTTTCTTTCCTCACATTTGGCTTGACATGGTTCCTTACAGACTGGATTTCTGTGTTTCGGTGGTGAGCTGACCTTTTTCTACTTTTAATTTCCAATTTTTGTCAAACTTGTTTTCCAATCTATTAATTACTTCTGGTAAAGAGCAAAACATGTTTAAACCATTTAACTGTACATTTGCGGTGTTTTTTTCCTACCATCCAAAATAATAATAATTCCTAACAGCAAAAATGTTATTGTATAACATAGCAATATAAGAAATACAAATATTTCTTCAATCTTTTAGGTTAACCATTTTTTTGTTTATATGTTCTTCCAATGTCATCCTTGAGATGTGAACATGCAGAATGGTTCTGAAAATGGTGCCTGAAACTGTGCAGCTATAAATCACTTGTATTTGCTACATTGTCTCATTTTAATTCTATTGGTATTTCCTGCATCTAAAATGTATTAAAAAATGACAATGCTATGTCATATATACATTGATTGCAGTTTTTGACAAACTATAATCACGCTTAGTTGTAGTTAAATTATATTGTGACAAATTAGAGTCCTTATTTGTGTTCTCTCCCTCTACTAACCTACCTTTGCCTGACATTGCCATCTCCGTGTGCGGTTCCACCATTACTCCCAAGCAACTTGCCCGCTGCCTTGGGGTCATCCTTGATTCCGAGCTTTCATTCACCCCCCACATCCGATCACTGGCTCGCTCTTCTTATCTGCATCTCAAAAATATTTCTAGAATTCGCCCTTTTCTTACTTTCGACTCTGCAAAAACTCTTACTGTCTCACTTATTCATTCTCGTCTGGACTATTGTAACTCTCTGCTAATCGGCCTCCCTCTTACCAAACTCTCCCTGCTCCAATCTGTCCTGAATTCTGCTGCCAGGATCATATTCCTCACCAACCGTTACACCGATGCTTCTACCTTGTGTCAGTCATTACACTGGCTACCCATCCACTCCAGAATCCAGTACAAAACTACTACCCTCATCCACAAAGCACTCCATGGCTCAGCACCACCCTACATCTCCTCTCTGGTCTCAGTCTACCACCCTACCCGTGCCCTCCGCTCCGCTAATGACCTCAGGTTAGCATCCTCAATAATCAGAACCTCCCACTCCCGTCTCCAAGACTTTACACGTGCTGCGCCGATTCTTTGGAATGCACTACCCAGGTTAATACGATTAATCCCCAATCCCCACAGTTTTAAGCGTGCCCTAAAAACGCATTTGTTCAGACTGGCCTACCGCCTCAACGCATTAACCTAACTATCCCTGTGTGGCCTAATTAAAAAATAAATAAATAAATTAAAGAAAAAAAAAAAAAAAACATAATCAGGTTCCTCGCATCGTGTTCTCATACACTTTATGCAGTTAATAGCCCTCTGTGTCTGTACTGCTACATACTTAGGCTGTTAACTGGTTCATGCAGCTTTACATGAACACCCGAGCCTTACACTATGGCTGGTCCAAATAACTAAAGCAATTGTTACCATCCACCTCTCGTGTCTCCCCTTTTCCTCATAGTTTGTAAGCTTGCGAGCAGGGCCCTCATTCCTCCTGGTATCTGTTTTGAACTGTGATTTCTGTTATGCTGTAATGTCTATTGTCTGTACAAGTCCCCTCTATAAGTTGTAAAGCGCTGCGGAATATGTTGGCGCTATATAAATAAAATTATTATTATTATTATTATTATTATTATTATTAAAATGGGAAAAAAGTTAAGAAATGTCACATTTGTAGATCTCTTAAAAGTCGTGATTGCATTGGCTCATCAATCAGGGCTCCAATAAACTCAAACATCACCAAGCCGTCATTGTAGTTTGGATGCAAAAGAAAGGAGGAAGTATATGGAATACCAGATTAATACAAACTTTCCTAATTAACACAACTTTAAAGGGAACCTATCACCATGAATATTCAGACCAATCCACAAGCACCATGTTATAGAGTAGGTGGAGCTGAGCAGATTGATATATAGTTTTGTATAATATGTGTTTTCATCATTTAATAATACTCATTTCTTTCTGGGATGTGGGGTCCAGTGGGCGTTCCTATCAGTGACTGACAGCTACTATATCTCGATATGCAGAAAGCTGTCAGTCACTGATAAGACAATTCAGTTGACACTGAAAGGACCTCCCACTGGACCCCCAATCCCAGGGAGAGCAGAGGTTTATGTTATTAAAAAAAAGACTGTACTGAATCTTTTCTCACAAAGCTGTATATCAATATTCTCTGCTCCTCATGCTTTATAACATTGTGCAGATTGGACTGATTTTTCATGGTGACAGGTATTGTACTAGTTGCCTGTTTAGTAAATCCCTAAAAATGGTAAAGTGAGTAATAAAAACACATTTAGAATTACTGTTCAATAAACGTGTTTACGGTATCATGTATTCTCACCAAATAAATATTGTCTAAAGGGAGCTTCTGAGAAACCCCTCTTACATCATTTTTCTCATAACATTATATATGAATGTCTTATGGTGTGAAGCAGCAGCTTTAGAAGAAACATAATCAAATTAAATGAATTAAATTTAAGTCCTTATTCCCCTCTACTAATGCCCACCTTCTTGTCTGTTTAGGAGATGCTGTAAAGCAGGGGTGGAGAATCTTTTTCCTGCCAAGGGCCATTTGGAAATTTATACCATCTATCGGGGGCCGTACAAACTCCGCCCACAAAGTACATCCGGACTCTGGCACTGGTTTCAGGATGTAATCTTTCATTGCATGCCGTTCCGTGTTCAGTAGTGAACACTGCGTGTGTGTGCTAACAGAGCAAGAAGAAATTAATGAGCTTGTGGCAATCAAATTACACCTCCCTGCCCAAGAATGCGGTCCCTGAGAATCTGCTCAGGGGCCTGATAAAAGGTCATCGAGGGCCGTAAATGGCCGTGGGGCCTGAGGTTCTCCACCCCTGCTGTAAAGGGAAAAGTGCACACAATTGGGTGATCCTATTAGAGGAGAAAACCTGAAAAAAATAGTGGCACAAACCTAGAAGGTTATGAGGTAAACACCATAAAGACACAATTACTGCTGCCCCATGGATGTGGGAGATCCTGTAGATAAATTTCACCAGTAGGAAAAAAAAGCACTTTGTAATTTGTCTGCCCACCTGAAGGAACACATTTCTTGCTGCTCTCAATGTGGAAGCAGGATTTTCTATTAAGCAACGCGTTTTAATGTAGAACTGGAGGCTCTTATAGCCTGACATGGGCCTGACGTAGCATAGGACACGCTTATTTGGTGGTTGAAATACAATTTCCCTCCTGTTTTGAATTTGTATTCAAACCCCCAAATGGGTGTTTCCTTTGTAACATAACAACGTTTTCAGGTTTAACTCCTCCATGATGTGTCCAATTTCCATTTTCGTGTTTCCGAATGTTCGTGTTTGAAATTGAGGCAATCTAAAAAACTTTTGGCGACCTTGAATTTTTTCCGTTTAAGTTTTTTTCAGATTGGGTTAATTGCTTTTATATTTTGACATATCAGAATATCAGACTTTTCTAAATGCGGTGATGGCACATATGTGTATTTTGTAATTTTTTGGTATCTTTATTTTCAATGGGGCAAAAGATGGGTGATTTTTAGTGTTGAGCGATACCGTCCGATACTTGAAAGTATCGGTATCAGAAAGTATCGGCCGATACCGGCAAAGTATCGGATCTAATCCGATACCGATACCCGATACCAATACAAGTCAATGGGACTCAAGTATTGGACGGTATTCCTGATGGTTCCCAGGGTCTGAAGGAGAGGAAACTCTCCTTCAGGCCCTGGGATCCATATTAATGTGTAAAATAAAGAATTAAAATAAAAAATATTGCTATACTCACCTCTCCGACGCAGCCTGGACCTCACCGAGGGAACCGGCAGCGTTCTTTGCTTAAAATGCGCGCTTTTACTTCCTTCCGTGACGTCACGGCTTGTGATTGGTCGCGTGCCGCCCATGTGGCCGCGACGCGACCAATCACAGCAAGCCGTGATGTAATTTTCAGGTCCTCAATGCCTATTTCTGCATTGAGGACCTGAAATTACGTCACGGCTTGCTGTGATTGGTCGCGTCGCGGTCACATGGGCGGCACGCAACCAATCACAAGCCGTGACGTACTTTTAAAAATGCGCGCGTCTCCTGCCTCCCGTGACGTCACGGCTTGTAATTGGTCGCGTTGCCCATGTGACCGCAACGCGACCAATCACAAGCCGGAACGTAATTTTAAATTCCTGAATGCCTAGAATTAGGCATTGAGGACCTGAAAATTACGTCACGGCTTGCTGTGATTGGTCGCGTCGCGGCCACATGGGCGGCACGCGACCAATCACAAGCCATGACGTCACGGGAGGAAGTAAAAGCGCGCATTTTAAGCAAAGAACGCTGCCGGTTCCCTCGGTGAGGTCCAGGCTGCGTCGGAGAGGTGAGTATAGCAATATTTTTTATTTTAATTCTTAATTTTACACATTAATGTTGTTTCGATAACGATACCTGATACCACAAAAGTATCGGATCTCGGTATCGGAATTCCGATACCCGCAAGTATCGGCCGATACCCGATACTTGCGGTATCGGAATGCTCAACACTAGTGATTTTAACTTTTATTATTTTTTAAATGTTCATATTTTTTTTAAACATTTTTTTTCACTGTTATTCATAGTTATCCCCCCATGCCAAAGCATTGCTGTATATAGCAGAAATCAGGGCCTTCTTTGAAACCCGGACACATGTTGAATTTCAAAGGCACCCCGCAATGAAAGGCATGGAGGTCATTAATAATGGACCCCAGCTGTTATGACAACCCATCCATGACCCGCGATCATGCCACTGGTACACCGATGGGTGGAGGGAATGATGAGCATGCATGTCGGCGCTTATTAAATTCCGCTGTCAGAGATTAACAGCGGCATTTAACAGGTTTACAATAGTGGACGGAACACCACTCCACCCACGATTGTTAGCAGCAGGTCCTCGCTGTAATACACAGCCATCACCTACTGGGTATGGGACAGGCTCGCTGCATAAACCTGCTCCTTACACCTGTTTTTCTCTTGCGCCATAGATATACGGCAGATGTGAAGAAGTTATCAGCCTCCATGTGTCTGCCTGTTAACTTTTCTTTAACTTGAAAAAGATGCCAGTTTGGTGTTGAAAAACATTGTTTAATAAAAAACCTTTTTCCACAAATTAGTCTAAAGATGTTTTGACTTATACAGAAGAGCTTTCTAGGCATGTTTTATCCTTACTTTGTTGTGCAGAAAGTAGAAAAAAGTAAGATTTTATGCTCACAATTGTGAAAGAGAGATTCTGTGTAATATATATGGGTCTTCCTTTCATTAAATGCTTGTTTGTGATGATTACAAGACTGAATGAATTCTACACAACAAGAAGAATCAGTCTAGTATGAGACTCAGTGGTCATAGTAAACAATAAATAATTTTAGTTTGTTTTTAGTTTAAATTATAGTAATATTGAATATATAAAAAGAAATCACCAAAATTAAAAGAAAAATGTAACATAAGATTTGGGTTCAATACAAATATCATCTTTGTATTTGGCTTTTTTTGGCTAGAAGATACTCACCCCTTCCATGCAGCTATAATTAGGGTGCTCCATTCTGCATAATGAAGCATCGTATTTATAGGATGGACCAAAGTGATCGATTCCATTGGACTTAAGAATTGTCATATAGATAACAAATGTATACTAATGGAAT